>NC_056741.1:395656234-395821234 GCF_019279795.1 Protopterus annectens | reverse complement strand
TATTCCAAAACTGTCCAATCACAACTATACACAACTATACAGAACCTGCACCAAAACCTCAGCAAAAATTAACCAAGCTACACAAATCTGATACAAAAAGCCAAAAGTCAACAGTGCAAGGGCCCCACCCAACAAATGGTCTCGTGCCTCTCAAAACAGGTCCAAGGGAAATTCCATCGTCCAGGCCCAGACCGACACGTGCCCCAAGTCGGACAATCTATTTAATCTCTGCTCCCCACGTGCAGCCTCCGACATTTCCCCCTCCAAAACTGGGGCCATTCTCCTGAAGGACCACAAATCCAAAAGTGTGATTAATATCTGTGGCAAGAACACGCCTGGACAAAGCATCACCGCCAGACCGAACAAGCACCTGGTAAAGATGCTCTCACATCCCGTCCCCAAACCTTCCACCAATTCCACCCACGTAGAAGGCAGGGCAGGAGCCACACACCGCCATGCAGACCACGCGCTCCACACTGCATGCAGCACCAACCTCAAACTAAAAACACCCAAAAGCAGCAGGATGGACAAACACACTACAAGCAGAACTACAAGAACAAAAAGGGCAGCCATCACATGGACACGCGCCACCTCCATGTGGGCCACCACCAGCAGCCCCCACTATACTGGGACAACACAAAACTCCATGCAAATTCTTCCCACCCTTGAAAATGAACTGTGGACACTCACCAACAACATCCCCAATCAATGGATCTGCAGTCAGCACCCCCCAATGCCCAGAGATGATCTCTCTGACTTCACCGAAGCCATGTGTACAAAACACAGAGAATCTCTGTCCAGTCCCCACACCTCGACTCATTCCTCTATCACTACAAGGGCTGTAATACACGGCTGCACCACGATCCGAGAAGCACAGGATAGCCCCATCACTTCCACGCCGTTCCACCCCCTGGCAACAACTGTGTATTTCACCCACACCATAGGATCTAGCAAGCAATCCCTCCCCAAGGTCAGCCAGCTCACCCTCATATCCCTCCTGGGTTGGACCCAACCCGGAGGCCCCAATGGCCCACCCCTCAATAATACCATCAAAAACAAACCCCAGGTGCATACGCCCTCTGTGCAAAAGGGCACTCCTGCAACAGGACTTCCCACGCACACCAGCACCAAGTCCACCACTGTCCAGTCTCTCCACATGCACATCCAAAAAATCAATACTATAGATAGACTCATTCATTGCAAACTTTAAACAGTTCGCAAGTGAATTGACCTCATCAAAGAAAATGCACAACTCACCCCTGCCCACACATATGTGTGCGTGTGTATATATATATATATATATATATATATATAATATATATATATATATATATATATATATATATATATTTTTTATATATATATATATATATATATATATATATATATATATATATATATATATATATGTGTGTGTGTGTCTATGTATATATATATATATATATATATATATATATATATATATATGTACTTTATATATTTGCTGCCAAAATGACTTGTCTGCCAATTGAGTGCTATCCATACCTCTCAAGTGTATCTCTTAAGGAGGAATGTTCCTCATTTTGAGTCTTTAGATGTCCATGTTCCTCCTAGTCACACATTGAAAGGATCTGTCATACATTTGGTGTTAAGATTTTATTTTATGTACATTTGTAACAGTTGTGCTGCTGCAGCAAAGATTCTATTTGTAAATGTTTCAAGTTGTAAGCTTGTTTTCAACCTGGCAAGACTACAGCAGTGATTCTGAAACCAACAATGTTTGTTTTTTGTTCCATGACTGAGGTGCACCACTGACTCTGAATTGTACAAAATGCAGATATGTCTTCAATATGGTAATGTGCCCCCCCCCCAACATGGTAAGTGGCCCATAAACTAAAAAGGTTGGACACCCCTGATCTATGTCCTTCTGTTGGCCAGTGTATGCATGCCATAAAGCCCAGCAGCCCTGACCTGTTGTGTTGCCTAATCTTCTACATTGCCTAGAATTAATCTTTGTTCATTTCTCCTCTTACTACACCATTTTCTCCTCAAGGCTGTACTTCCATTTGAACTACAGCCCACCCAACTTTGTTTTAAAGTTGACTTGGCCTTATTTATTACTCTTTTTTTCACCATCTGCTTCTCTTCATTGTTAATGTGGTAGCAGTGTCTTGGTTTTGGATCCATTTAGGGTTATACAGGGCGGTAATTGCAAGATGGCATTAATCTGTTAAGGAAAAGGGCCAATATTACAGTAGGTTGATTTGCTTCATTATATCACCCTTCAGTTGCCAATTGAAGTGCTTTATTCTTTCCTTACTTTCGTTTCTTCAGCAGTATATTAGCAGGGCCTGTGACTGAATAACTTAAAAACTTGCTGGCTTATGTACTATAACATCTATTTTCCTTTTGCCTACCTCTTCTGTATTTCTGGTCATTTGTTCCTATCTGAATTAATCTATATGGATTTCCTCATCCCCCAATATACTACTTAAGTGACCACAGTACCCTCATTTATATGCGTTAGAGGTTCTGTGCTCTCAGTCCATCTTAAAGATCATGCACAAAGGCACAAAACAAACACTGGAAATATGAGTCACAAAGCATCATAGAAAATGATGGTCTACATCACAGGGCATCACCCACTACCAACAGCTGAAATGATAGATGCGAGATAACCAGATATAGTGGTCCATGAAAAGAAGACAAAAGTAGCATTGCTCATTGAAATTGCTACTCCCAGTGATTATGGTGTCTTGTGTACAGAGACACAAAGTCATAAAATAACAGGATTTGCAGGCAGAAACATTAGCAATGTGGAAGAAAGATACCCAGACAGTTCCAGTATTAATAGGAGCAATGGGTCTTATGAAATAGAATCTACAGTCATATTTAGATATGTTACCAATACATGTAACTCCATAAGAATTGCTAAATGAGTCATTACCAGGCACATTGCGGGTGCTGTGAAGAGCACTTCTGGCTAACATCAAATATTGAAACAATACTAATTTCATAAACTTTAATCATAATTTGACTTAGGAATGGGGTACATTCCCATCATGGTATTAGAAACCCAAAAGACTTGGAGAAATTAAAAAAACAAAACACATTATTCCCAATCCTCTTCTCCCTTTAAAATGTTTTGGTTGGCTTGTACTGTTTATTTTCATGGTGACTTGCTGATGCATTAGAAGGCTCAACAATCTTGCTCTCTATCTCCTGAAATGCCCAGATTCCCAGGAAAAAAAGTTTTTTAAGCGGCAACATGAAAAATAAATAAATAGAAAAATGCAAAACCTGTGTGGCATCTTAAGTGTGCTGAACTGAAATCGAAAAACGTAGCATCAGCCTTACCTGCATTTTGTAAGTGAACACCTGGCTGTCAGGCAAGCCAAAGTCTTTCATGTGGAGCACAGCAACAATACAGCCAAATATGAAACCTGAAAGCCCTTTCCACAACAGCAACACATGGGAGAGAAATTGTATATATAGAAATATATAGAATTTCCAGACTTCCAACTCCACTGATGCATCATCGTGTCACCCACGAATCTACCATTCTTAGAAGCAGGCCACAAGAGTCACAATCATCACCACTGTTGTGAAGGATTTTTAAAGTCATTTTTTCACTTAAAACTGAATTTTTAAGAGAAACAAAAAAGGTAACAACTCATCATTATGTACTAACAATTTCGATGGAACTTTGGTACTGCATACCTTGTCATGCTCTTGTATATGATCTTTAAAGGTTTCTATCACATTAATTATATATGTCTCAGCATTTTGTAACTTAACTGCTCCAAAGCGTTTTACAACACATCTTACCAAAATTATGTGGGAGATGTTTTAATAAAAAGCTTTGTAAACCTTTTATTAATGATATGCCCACAGAATTCTCCGATATACTTCACTGAAATCACTCAAGGGATAGTGCGGGTGTGTGCTCACAGACTTTAATGGACAAAGCCCTGCCTATGAAAATTGGTGCCTCCATTAAAGTCTATGGGGGTGCACCTGTATGTACCTCCTATGTTGACACCAGCTAGGGTAAAACTCAATTCAACAGTCGTACATAGATATGCTACCAATGCATGAATTCCCATATAAATTACAGAAGAAAGCAATTCTGGGCACATTACAGGTTCTAAGAAGAGCATTCTTGGATTACATCAAAGACTGAGGCAATACTAATTTAATGATCTCTAATCATACTCTGAGTTAGGAAGGGGGGGGGTCTATTCCCATCATAGTATTAGAAGCCCAAAATACTTGAATAAATTAAACCATAAAAATAATATCTTATAAATAATTTAATTTTAAATATCATGCTTTAAAACAGACATGAATGGGAAGAAAATACATTAGAATTGTACACTATATTATATACTATATTATATATTATATATTAGAATTATGCACCATGGATAACTTTACCTCTCCCTACTTAATAAACTCATCCTCTCCAAACAAACATATTTCCTTTTACTCTATGAACATCCATAGTATTCTAAACAAAGTTAGTGAAATCCATGCCTGGATAGCCATCCACACCCCTGATGCCATCACGCTAACAGAGACTTGGCTAAAACCCCAAACCTGTGATAAAGACTTTCTCCCCCCTGCTGGTTATAATATACTCTGCATAGATCGCCAAAATGAAAAAGGGGGTGGTGCAGCCATCCTCTACTCCAACTATCTCACTCTTACAAGTATTATGAAACCAATCCCATCCTTTTCTCCTGCTAAACTACTCACAGCTAACCTTAAAATCAATTACCACACCACTATCACAATAGCAGCCATCTATATTCCTCCAGGAGATAACATTCCTCTACTCAAAAATATTCTTTCATACTTTTCTCAACACATCCCCAATGAAACTATCCTCCTTGGGGATGTCAACATTAGCTGGTTAACTCTCAGTAATCCAAACTCTAATACTCATATTAATTTATATGGCTTTACACAGCTAATCTCTCAGATCTCTCAGCCTACTCATACAAACAACTCTTACACATCTAGTACTCTTATTTACTGGGTACTTGTATCTAATCCTTCCAAATATTATAACTCTGAAACGCTACCAAACACCCTGAGCAATCATTTCCCTATAAAAATGCTTAGGTTCACTCCCCACTTCTGAAACCACCCAGATTTATTACCTGTTGCAAACTGTCTAACTTCCATCCAGAAACCTTTAATGCCCTCCTCTCTAAAGTAAACTGGACATTTCTTACCCAACTCCCACCTTCCTTAGCATCATAGACTCACTTGCTCCCCCTCACAAAGTCTGAATTAAGTCCAACATATATCTATGGCTATCAAAAGCCACTCGTACCCTTATGATAACTAGAGAGAGATTATGGACAAAATTGTCACAAACTAATCACCCTGCAGACTTACAAAAATATAAAAAACTCAGAAAGCTGACAAAAAAACACATAAACAAAAATAAAAAGGACTTATATAACAAACCTCCCACAGTCCTAAGATGTAATCCTAAAAAGATCTGGCACTCTGTTAACCAAATATTACATCCGGGTAATCTTAGCTTCTCCAATTCATGCTCAGACAAGACATCTGAATAAACCTCCACTATCTTCAATACTTATTTTATCGATTCAATATCTAAGCTACTCAACCCTAACCCAAACTCCTCTACTACTGACATCTCCAACTTTTCTGAACCTACTCCTAATACTATCTCCTCAAATACCTTCTCCCTCAAACCTGTACCTACTAGCTATATCAAAACTCTACTCTCTAAATTAAAACCATGCTCAGCATCAGCTGACAATATTCCTTCCACTTTTCTTCTACTAGTAATTGACTTTCTTGCTGTCCCTGTATCTATCCTAATTAACTGCTCTATCTCTGAATCTAAAGTCCCTTCCATCTGGAAACAATGCTACACTCTACCTATACACAAAGGAGGTAACTCCTCTGATATCTTCAACTTTAAACCTATCGCTATCTTCTCCCCTCTCTCTAAAGTACTAGAAAAATGTATTCATAATCAAGTTATGCAGTATCTAATACAGGAAAATCTGCTTACACCCACTCAACATGGCTTCAGACTCAAATATAGCACCACTACAGCTCTATTATCCTTCCTCAACACTGTCTCTATAGCCATGGATGACCATAAACTTATTTCTTGCCTATTCTTGGACCTCTCAAAAGCTTTCGACACTGTGTCACACTCTCTTCTGCTGCACAAACTGTATAACCTCAACTTCTCCTCTGATACTGTTGCATGGTTCTCTAGCTACCTCACTGATAGATCTCAGTCAGTGAGATGGCACTCTGCCCTCCTCTACCTGTAAAAATGGGTGTACCTCAAGGGTCTATCCTAGGGCATTTACTTTTTAATATCTTTACTAATCAGCTTTATACCTCCTGTCCTCAGTCATCTTTAGTGCAATACGCAGATGACTCTACAGTCATCACCATAGCCAACTCTCCCACTAAGCTCTTCTGAGCTACTCAGGCATCTTTTAACTTAGTCGAAACATGGGTCTCCAACAACCAGCTCATCCTTAACCCTAAAAAATCAAAGCTGTTACTCTTCCTACCTAAAAAAAATTCAACAATATGAAACCCTCCTTCTCCATATAGTCTCTTAATAACACTCCCATTCAGGTAGAATCCAGCACTAAGCTCTTAGGCGTAACCATCGACGATCCTCTTAAATCTGACTTGCATGTTAATAGCTGTATCAGAAAGACTCATTCAAAACTAGGAGTCCTTTACCATAACAAGAAATTCTTTAACTCTGAGGCCAAGATTACTCTCTCTCTTACCTACCTTCTACCCAGCCTAATGTACAACTCTCAGATTCTCACAAATCTTAACTCAACACTCCTGACCAAAGTCAAATCTACCTACAACAAGGTAGCTAGATTTGCTACGCAACAAAGCTACAAATCCCATCACTGTCTCTCTCCAAAACACCTAACCTGGCTTGAATTACCCCACAAGCTTATTCTCTTTCAGTTCCAGAGCATCCATTCTATCCTATACCAGCCTTCCTACTGCCCAGCACTATCCCCTCTCATCTCGCATTATTCTCCCTCCAGACCTCTCCAAAGTTCTAACCAAGACCTACTACAAATCTATAATCCCCAAGTCTAAATTTGGACGTAACATGTATAGCTATCACCCCACTATTGCCTGGAATAGGCTCCCACTAGAAATCAGGACCCTTACACATCCTAAACAATTTAAGACAGCCACCAAAGAGCACTTTAAAAGTGACTGGTCCTGCCACTGCACTCTCCCTCCTTAACATCCCCTACTTCTCATACCTTAATCTACTTTCTGCCCTTAACTCACTCTTCTCACTAGCTCTCTCTAATCTTTCTTGACTACATTTTCTGCTGTCTTCTAAAACCTATTAACCTAATCGCCTTAGAGAAACATTCTATAGTAATTGTCTTGCCTTCATGCAACTACATTATGATAAAACTAGGTTTTTGTAACCACTTACCCCAAAAACTATATTCATCTTAATGACATATTATTTATTTTTATACATCTTGAAATGCTTTGCTATAGTTCTGATTATTGACACTGTATAACATTATATTTCAACTTAATGCCTTGTAATAATCCTGTAACATTGCTGTTTAATGCTAATTTATATTGAAAATTGTATAATATGTTAGAGCTTTTCTCCCCGGGCCTCTGTTGAAAAAAGGCTCTTCAGCTCAGTCGGACAATCCCGGTCGACAAATGTAGAATAAAATAAATAAATAAATAAATTAGTATACTGGAAGCACTACATCCCTTGGTGCATAAGGTGAGTTTAAAACTCTTGTGGGACACTTTAAGATATAAGCATAGTTTCATAGTTTAGGATAAATTAATAAATGTTAAAAGAGCATCGCAGTCCAAACTCCATATTGCAGTAAGTTCTTAAGTGATTCCAGTTAAGTATTTTGCCTAATATGTGCTGGTATTTTGGTTCAGGATCTGATTATACTTTGAGTAAAAAAAAATGTTCTTGTCTTTTTCCAGAATTTGATTTTTGTCTGTGTTTTTTATTTTTTCATAAATGGTTGAGTGTCAGATTTCAGTAGAAAAGAAGCAACAAAGTGGAGGATTGCAGTCTGCTTCCCATATCCTTAAGAACAGACAACCCCTTCTTCGTAAAACATTCAGTAAAAACTGCAAAAAAGACGTAAATAAGCTAGAATCTTCACTGTGTAATGCATTAAACCTCCTGTAGTGGAGGCCTATGGGATGTATGTAAATGGGATATTTTGCAGGCACTCTAATATTTATAGATACCAGGCTTGATTTTAAGCTTTGTGTTTTAAATATAACCAAGCAATCCACTTATGCTATACTACTCAGTACAGTATAAGAAAATTCCAAGGCAGACAATTTTCCATAAGTAGAAGTGTTGAAACTATTTGCAAGTATCATTCAGTATCATAAATACAAAACTATATTGGGGGCAAATTTGAGAAATGGCAATTATATTGCATGTGAAATTTCCTTGTTTATTATAATTGCATGATATTACTTTTTAAAATAACATCAACACTGAAATTTTGAGCTGAATACGATTAAAAATGTTGGGCATCGTGTATGTAAGTCAGAAAATGTTCAAATTATTGCTATTAAAATGGTATTTAAAGGATGTTTATTTATAATCAAATTTTAGATATGTCATGCTTTCTCTTCTTGGTCCATTTAAAAATAAAACAAAGAAGGGGTTCATGTAGCTGGCTGCCCCAAACAGCCCATGTTAAATGTGTTTTTAAAATTAGCAATGTTATCAATATCCACTCCTCTAAAAGCACATTACACATGGTGTAGCATGAATTTGTTAGTTTATTTTCAGTTGTGCATAGAATTTCAGGACCCTTGTTGACAGGGCATGATGGTACACAATCTCTAGTAGTACACAGTTGTGAGGTAAATTGAGGAATGAATGCTGTTAAAACTAAGAGTCACAGCTTTTTTCAATAGCCAGAATATACTTAAAAAGTGAATAAAATGTACAACCAATAGAAATGTGATGAATGGTGCAAAGATAAAGTTTTCTATTAATAATAATAATAATAATAATAATAATAATAATAATAATAATAAACAATTATAATAATGAATAGCAAGAAATATGCGTGGATTAGCGGCCTGATGATGGGTTTCCATGTTCCACTGGATTCTATGTAATTCTATCTAAATGGATGCCACAAAAGAAATGATAATGTTAAATACAACATGCTTTTTGCTCTTCTATACAGTTATCATAGAATCATAGAATCATAGGAGGTTACTAGGCTATTGGCCCTAAAGCCTGTGCAAGCCTAACCATGTTATACCCTTGTTCCCTTATGGACCAAGATATGCAGTCTATGTTTGCATGAGAATCTAAGATCAGCACAGGATTTTCCTGTCTAAGAGGCACATAGGTGAAACCTACAGTGTAAATTTATGGTTTCCCATCCAATTGTCCAAGTAACACTTAAATAGGCTCATTGAAGATCTCTGTTTTACATGAATTGGGAGTTTGTTCCAGAGAAGTTGCAACCATTGAGACACATATTTATCTCTCCAGCATGTCCTGTTAATATTGCAGGCTAGGTTAAGATCCCTAGAGTTACTGAATCTTGTCCCATTGGATTTGCAGATGTACAGCAGCTTCATCAAGGCAGGGTCTGAGACTGCTCTGCAGGCCAGGCACAAGTCACCTCTAAGCACTCTGTATGATACTGAGTGAAGTTATAGGGCCTTCAGTCTGTCCATGTAGGTCATGTGCTGTACACCCTGAATTTTCTTGGTGAGAAACCTCTGAGGTCTCTCCAATTACTGCAGACGTCTGGTGAGGTACATAAAGAAGGGAGCATTGTACTCTCTTAGTGGTCTGATGAGAGACAAGTACATGGACGTTATAACCTCCTTAGCTTTGGATGCTATACCCTTGCTTATGAAGTGTGCAATGTAGAAGGCCTTCCTTATTACTTTGGACACCTGGTCATCAAAATTAAGGCTGCTATCAACTTGCATTCCTAAATCTCTCACCACTGAGTTTACACATAGGAGGATATTATTGATGTTGTAATTAGCAGCAGTTTCTCCATTGCTGAAGGGGATTATAATGCATTTTTTAGCGTTTAGTTTAAATTCATGGATTTGACACCAGTAATTTGTCTGTGTAAGCCCATTTTGTAGAATGTTGACATCTTTGCGGATTCAATGATTGTACCCAGTTTGCATTCATCAGCAAACTTGGTAAGCCATAGGCCATCTATTTTTTCCTGGACTTCTGAAAAATAGATATCAAACAGTTGGGGGCCTAGCACAGATCCCTATGGAATATCATTGGTATAAGGTCTGCTAGTAGAGTTGGCATCCATAGTTTTGACTGTACTTATTTTGTTTGTGAACCAGTTGGCAACCCATCTACTGACATAAGGGTTAATCTTCAGCTGGCTGAGTTTCTCAATGATACCTGAGGGATTGTGTCAAAGCCTTTGGATAGGTTGAGATTGGCAGATTGAACTGTTCTACCTTCATCCAGGGTCTTGATGACCTTCTCCAAGAAGTACACCAAGTTTAGCAGGCAAGATCTGCCCTTAACAATGTCAAACTGGGTCGGGTCAAGAGTTTGATGGTCACCTATATGGTTGTTGATAAGATCCATGATGATTCTCTCAATGGCCTTGCAGAAATGGCTGGTAAGGTTTATGAGTCTATAGTTCCTGGGGTCAGTTGAGGGACCTCCTTTGTGCAAGGGGATTACAGTTGTTGTTTTCCACTCAGCTGGGACAAAGCCAGTGCTTAGACTGAGATTGAAGAGCATGCTTAGCGGTTCTACTAACTCCTGATTTAGACCATTTAATAAGCAACCTGGGATGCTGTCCGGTCCCAGAGAGGCTGTGTTTTTTGGCCTTGGAGAGTGTGGCTATGATCTGCTCTCTGGAGATACTAGACAGAGGACTGGTGACAAGTATGTTATGAGGTATGACTGGTGGGGACAGGGGGGGTGATGTTTTCACCAAACCTGTCCGCTAGCAGGTTGGAAATGTCTTCAGGTTCAGTATAAGTGTTACTGTCCACAGCTAGTTCAGCAGAAAGCTGGGCCTTCCCTTTTAGATTTCAGACATAGCTAAAGAATGCTTTGTGACTTACCTTAGCTAGGGTTGCTAATTTAGTTTTGTAATTAGCTGTAGAGGACTTTACAAGATGTCTAATCTGCTTGTTTATGCTTTGGAGAGAGTTCTTCCTTTGCTGGGACCATTCCCTCTTGTGTTTTGACAGCAGTTTCTTTCTCTTATTGTATAACCTATTTATGCTGGATGTCCACCAGGATGGCTTATTTTTCGTGAGAATCATTGTGTGATCTGTTCTGGTACGGCTGAGTCTATACATTTATATAGGTGTTTATACAGGACATTTGTGTACACCTCAGTATAGGGGTCGCTGCTGTCAGTGTAGGAAGGGGGTCTGAAACTATCGATGTCATCTCTCAGTAGGCTATATTTTGCTTTGGAGAAATTTGTTAATGTTTTTGCTTCTGAGGATGGGTTAGGTACGATTGTTACTTTGAACAAGACTGATTTATGATCGGACTTTCCAGGGAGGGACTCACACATGGGGTGGTGCAACAGTCCCCCATGTTGGTGAGCACTGTGGCAAGGATGTTACAGCTCCTTGGTGGGGTGCCAACTATCTGCTACAGAGCATTTGTAATAACAAAGTCCATGAACCTTTGGGTGAGCACATCTGTGCTCATATATTACCCAGTCAATGGAAGGATAGTTAAAGTCACCCATTATCAGGGTATTTGGCTGTACTGAGAGTGACTCAAGTAGGTCCAGGTAGGCTGTGTTATTTTGTGGTTCATGGTGGGGGACAATGATGTGGAGGGGAGTCTTTCGTACAGTTAGTTGGAGTTGGAGCAACTCTAGGGAGTTGTACTGTTTAACCAGTCTAGAGGTGTATATGTCTTTAATGAAAATGGATACTCCTCCTCACTTGTTTTTTATGTTTGTTGTGTGGCCTGAACATGTGGAAGGCACTGTAGCCCTGCATGGCTGGGGTACTCTCTAAGGCCTTGAATCATGTCTCTGTAACTGCACATACATCAGCATCTTCCAGGGTGAGAAGTGCTTCAAGTGACTACAGTTTCTGATTTAGTCTCCTAGCATTAACCAGTATAACCATGAGTTTGTTTCTGGCAGGATATTTTTATGTCAGGACTTTTGTTCTTATGACATTGCCTAAAAAAAGCACTATGGGGGAGGCAAGTGCCTATGCCAGCAACCTAAAGCATAGAGGTGACAGGTGAACACCATCTCTGGCAAAGCAGTGTGCTTTGTCGACCATATCATCCCAGTCTGTCAGATACTGGATCTCCCTGGACTGACACCAGAAGCTAAGCCAATTGCAGAAGTCAATCATTTTTTGTTTGTAATGTGGTGTCATCCTGGGTGAGGGTAGAATGCTGCTTAGGGCCAGGGACACACCTGCCTGGGACACATAATCTGAAAGCTCTATCATATATCTCTTCATATAATCCAGTGAGGTACATCTCAAGTCATTCAGTCCAACATGGACTATGACAGAATCATAACAGTACTTGTTGAGAGACTTGAGTCCATGTGTGATTTAGTGGATCCTGTCACCAAACAGGCAGCTGACTGTGACCTTCTCTTTGTCCAGCATAATGAGGGGGATATCTGTGTCTCTCACTACAGAATCAGTTGTTACCAAAACTTTCGGTTTAGATATTTATTGCCTTAGGGGCTTATTGGGTGAGACACTGACGCATGTGTTATTATGGGTAGTAGGTGCTGTTGGGACTGTATTGTGTGCAGAAGGTTTGCGCTTGGGTGGTCTTTGCTCTTTTGGTATATTTCTAGTGAGTACCACAAAGTGTGCGGGTTTATGTGTTGTGTGCTTGGTATGTGTGGGAGGAGAGTGTGGGTGCTGACAACCTGCTTGGTATTTGGTTTGTTGTTAAGTGAGAGAGAGAGAGAGAGAGAGCATTGAATCCAGATTCATAGTATAGATACATCTCTCACATATTGTATTTGCATGTTTTTGGAGTAGTAGGTAGTCTATATACATGAGGCAATTGCTACATTGCCTCTGGATGCCCATATCAATCAGGCTGGCTGGAGAAACGATGGAAGACTGACCTTCCATTATGCCAGGTGTAATAAGTGGTGGGGGGTGGGCTAGATGGACTAGGTTCTGCTGTATAACTAGTAAAATTAGCTAATCTATGGGAGGTTTAAAGGTAGAAGCTTGTGCCAGCCCCGCAAAAACCACAGCTTGGTTGCTCTCTGTGCAGCAGTGTGCAACTGCATTACATGCAGAGGAGCAGGGAAGCTTAGGAGGGTTCCCCAGCAGTTATCTAGAGAAAATTTGACTTTTTAAGCATTTGTGTCTATACACGGCAATGCTAACCCCCATTGCATTATGTGCAGCTATGTAAAAACATTGTATTTAAACATCAGCTAAGTAAAACAACCAATAGGAAAGCCCAAGACTGAACCTTGTTACAACAATCCCCAACTCAGATGGGTCCTTGACTGCACTCTTCTGCTGCAGGGGTGCAGGAAGGCCCTCTTAATCAAGGTGACAGACTATCCCAGTTTTTCCAGGACAGTCCCAGTTTGGAAGTCCCTGTCCCAGAATCCCAAACATTGTCTTTTGGACACAGAAATGTCCCAGTTTGGACCGCTCAGTCTGAATGGTGACCTGGCTTCCCAGGGAAGCCAGTCCCCCTGCTTTTCCATCCTGAGTAACTCTGGGGACTTTGCGATTTTTCAGGTATGCCATTAGGTACGGGCTAAGGTTGGACACCTTTGCCCTGGCAAGAGCCTTCCAGGCCCTGCCACTGTCCATTAGTCACTCCCTCAAGGACTTCAGTCATGGGGGGCTCTGCCTGACCCCACTCACCCAGGCAAGAGCTCTCTAAGCCCCGCACCCATCTACTCATTGCTCCCTCACTGACATCTGTCAGGACTGACCCCTACAGGCCTCCCCTTCAACCTGGCCAAGAGTTCTTCCCCAGCTGTGCCCCCCCCCCCCATGTTGAGGGACTTCACCACGTCCATGTTTCCTGCAGGCTGCCAAATGGTGCTGGATTGCTCATGCCCTCTGACCCTCTCAGGGGAGCTTCCCTCTGATCCTGTCCACCCCTCTGGAACTCCCCTCAGCCACTGAGGGGAAGAGCTAGTCTCATCTAGGCTTCAGAGTCTCCCTGCTTTCCCATCCGGAGCAGCTCTGAGAACTTTGAGATTTTTCAAGAATGCCATCAGTTATGGGGTGAAGTTGGATGCCTTCTCCCCCAGCAGAAGCTCTCCATGCCACTCTGCTGTCCACCCTGGCACTTTTTCAAGGACTTCCACCATGGGGAGCTCTGCCTGACCCTGTTCACACAGGCAGGAGCTCTTCAGGCCCCACTGATGTCCGCATCAGTGAATCTTTAAGGACGTTCATTGTGGGGAGCTCTGCCTGACCCCCCCCCCAGGCAAGAGCTCGCCCAGCCCTACCACTATCTGCCTCTCTCCCCCTTTCAGACTTCTGTCCTAGAGGGGGCATGGTCCATACCTCCTCACTCAGGTGGGAACTGTCCTGTCCCAGTCACTTTCCACCTATCTCTCCCTTCCAGTCCTTCATCAGGACCGACCCCCTTCAAGCTTCCACTTCAACTCATGAGAGAGAGCTCTTTTCCAGGGTTACATATCACCTGACTGCTGCCAAATCATGCAGTGTCATATCTGCTCAGGGGATCTTCCCAGCCTCATGTAACTCTGCTGGGCCGTGAAGCCTCAGACAGTCCCTCATCCAGTCTTCCGTGACACTGATTCTCCCATTTGCCTTGCATGTAGGGCTTTCAATCTCACAGGGGAGATGACCATGGGTCCCCCCATCTCTGCACTTTTTGCTGCACACCTCAGTCTATCCCTCCCCATGGTGCTAGGTGCCGATGAATGTGCATCACTTCAAGCCTCCTGGCATGTCGTCTCTTGCCTCCTGGGTGGTGCCGTTCACAAAGTGGCATCCTCAACAGTGCTGGGTGAAGGATGGGAGGCCAACCAGCTGGCCCCAGTGCAAGATGACATGGCAGCCCTATGTCCACTCCCATGGGGGCTGGGAGAATGGGATTGCAGACCTGACTTCCCATGATGGCCGTCAAGTGTCCCGGTTTAGATTCTGTAACAAAATGGTCACCTTGCTCTTAATGTAAGATTGCTGTCTTTAGTGCTCAGAAAATGCCAAACAGTCTAGATTCAGCAAGTCTGAATCTAGCCTATGCTATAAATTGTTTAAGTACTATAAATAGGCACAAACAATAAAAACATTTTAAAGTTGGTGGCAAACTCTGAGAAGCTCTGGTAAACTAAGGACAAACCCCAGCAAATGCTGTGTTTAAATATCAGTTAAGTAAAACAGTTTTCAAACAAATCCAACCAATAGGGCAACCCAAGACTGAGCCTTGTTCCAACAATCCCAACTCAGATGGGCTCTTGACTACACTCTTCTGCCACAAGGGTGCAGGAGGGCCATCTTAATGTAAGATGGCTGTCTTTATTGCTCAGAAAATGCCAAACAGTCTAGATTCAGGCAAGTCTGAATCTAGCCTATGCTATAAATTGTTCAAGTACCATAAATAGGCAGTGCAGAAAACAGTCACAAACAATAAAAACAGTTTAAAGTTGGTCACAAAACAGTTGCAAACAGTTTAAAAGTGTTATATTGTTTGATTTAGGCTAAGCCCATTAAAATGAATAATATCTGTGTATGTATAGTATCTATAAGGGTTCCCTTTGGAGACCAAATTGTAGAATCTGCAGTTGCACGAAACTGCAGAATATCGAACCCAAAAATGTTGAACCCACGGTACTGATAGTGTGTTAGGTAAGTGTTATGTTTTTTAAGGGTTTTGGAGGGTTTGTGTGTATGTGAGTGTGTTGGGGAGTGTTAGGTGTGGGTTAGGGTAGGTAGGTAAGAGTGTGAGTGTGTCAGTGTTGAGAGTGGTGGTGTTTGTATGTATGTGATGTGTGTTTGTGCAAGAGGGGTGTAGAATATGTGGTGGTGGATTTTCTGTCTTTTGGTGTTTAGTGAGGTGTTGGAGTTAGTATATATAAGTAGCGGGGGGGTTGGGGCACAGCCCCTCACATGAGGGGTTCAGGGGGACTTGCCCCCCTGCTTATAGGAAGGGTAGGTGTATGTGTTTGTTTTGTTGTCTTCGTGTGTGCTGTTTTGCTTTGTTGCAGTGTCGGGAGGTAGGTGTATTTCTGTTTGTATGCGTGATGTAGTGTTTTGTTTACATTCACGGTTTTGAATTTCGCAGTTCTGGTTTTCGAGTTTGTGAGTGTTCGGCTTTATAGTCTCGAAATACTGAAATTTGATACATACAACAGGGATAGATCTTGTGATGCACTGATCCCTCTTTCTCACTGATGTATTGCTAAGCTGTCAGATATATGCAGCACATCGCCACCAAATCAAAAAATGAAGCCTATTTTGCATAGTAGAAAAGAAAAGAACAGCCAGTGGAATCCTGTCTGGAGCAGGCAAGATTACTTCCACAACCACACACAGTGCCCACCCCTATGAGTGATGCATTGGTGCTCCAACCAATAGGAGGACTCAGTACTCTGGATCCCCAAATTAACATACTCTGATTCATAGTTTTGGTAACAGAGACTGAAACGTTAAATTGTTCACGTTCTTGACTGCAAACCAGGGAGAAGACTTAGTAAAGTGTTGACTCTTGAGATCATCATGCATAGTCCCTTAAAGGGATTGTGAGTGACGTTGCTCATTCACAGACCTGACAGCAGAATGATTCAGCTTTATGAATCACTTCTACTGTCAAGACCAGGGCCAAGCAGTGTCATGTACAACCTCTCTAAGGAACTATGCATGATATTCTTGAATTTTTTAACCCTGCATTAATTGATTCTATCCTCTTAATCCCTTATATGGACAGTTGTTTTTAAGTATTTAAGCAAAATATGATGTTCAGTCATGAGTTATGTAAGATTACCTATGGCAGGTGTGAATTGGTAAAGACCAAATGACCTAACAGCAAGAACTTCAGGTAAATCTTGCTTTTACTGATTCCTGAATAATACTTATCAGTATTATACAGCAAAATTAAAAAAAAGCCAGATAGCAAACAGGTTCATGGATAGGTCCCAGGAGGTTAGTATTTGTAAGGTCACCACCACAAAGAGGCTTGTCATTTGTGGAGTCCCTCAGTACTCCATGGTGGGCCCACTCCTCTTTGGCATCTACATCTTGGAGATCAAAGCCAATGTCAAATGTATCTGGATGACCAGGTTTGCAGATGATAGTGGGCTGGGAACAGTCATAGAATTACACCAAGACAAAACCACCATGCAGGAAGACCTAATACATGCAAATGACTGGTGTCAAATTCATGGCTTAAAAGGAATGCAAGTGACATTTCCTCAGTCAAGCATGTTTCTTAATATGTTCAACTTGGCTATCTTTTTTCATTTACTATAATACTGTTAACATAACTAGTAAAACCATTTCACATGAAATATACACACCAGGATAAAAATCCAGGTACACAAATAAGAGAAAAAAGCAAGGATGACATTCATCCTCAAATCAGAACAACATTCTTCCATTAAACTTCAACATCTCATAAACATATACTAAAGCAATTACTTAACAACTATCAGCTCACCTTCTACATACCTTTGTTTCTACATCCAGATTTTCTCTCTCACATTTTGACACAATCAAGGCAGTGTGCTGTATATTGCTTAATACTTATAATGAAAAAAATTACTAACATTTAACTCAGCCCACTCTACAAAACTGTAGAAGGCAATCCACTCTTTTCTAGGAGGGAAAATTGGCTTTTTATTTGGAAATACTGATTTTGATCACAACCATACCACACTCAGCAGTAAACCACTGCAGGGCATGCTAGACATTATAGCCTCTGGAGGTGAGTAGGACAAACTCTTATGCAGACTCCAAAGACGCCAAATTCATGTTCCTAAAGTCTGCACAGCTTGAAAGAATTTTGATCTTCTGCACATAAAAATTTCAAACAGAAGGGGATACAACATGCTTCGTGAATTCCTTTGTCCACCTTAACCATATATGACTTAATGCTGAGACCGCAGAATGCATGTATGCTTTATATAATTGTATTAAAGACCCAGTCTGAAACAGATGCCATTGGATTGTATGTATTTATTTATATGAAATTTGGTAACCAGTTAAGCGGACTGGGCATTTGACCTTTTTCAGCCATAACATGGTCTAGAGGAGAAAGTACATACTACAATACAATAATCAATAACAAAAGTAATACTACAGCATATGTTAACAATGCATATCAAAAGTAAATGCATGGAAAAAGGGTTACAAGAAGCAGCAATGTTCATAATATTTTGAGCAACATGGAAATATGTACAATCTTTGCAGTATTTACAGGGTAGGTTACATTTAGCAGAGTGATACCCATATGTAATACTTGCAAATACTCCAGTTATAGCAAGTCTACTAGCCCACAGCAACTTATCCAGAGGCATAAAAGCAATTAGAAGCAAGATTCTAGAAGATATTCCTTAAGTTTAGCCTTGAAGGCATTTAATATTATTTAAGAATGTGGCAGTAGGTGATAGCCTGGTCTATCTGAGTTGCAAAACACACAGGAATGGCTCTGAGTGTAGTTCTTTATTAGTTAGAGGGCATATTAGTCATTTTTCTGTAGCTCATTGTGCAGAAACAGTTAACAGTTAAGTGTTCTGTACAGTAGCAGACACCTAGAAGGTACATTTTCCTATAGAACTACCTCAGAAACTGTACCCAGCAACTCTGTGATTGCAGAGAAATGACTGCGCACTGAGGAGCACTGCCCTTAAATTAGTATTATATTGCCTGGTCTAGTTCCTGGTCCCAAAATAACCCTTAGTTACTCTCTTTTATCCACTTGTGCATCACACCCTTGTAGTTCATCTACTAAAGCACCTAATGCCATGGATATGCACCCTCCCACTTTCTCTGCAGCCAGTTTGGTGTACAGGGAAATCTTGAGACAATGTAGTGACAACCATTTAATTCTTAAAGAAACAAATTCAGTGTGTGAGAGATGCATATACACAATGCCACTGGAAGCAAAGCTCTCACATAGAAGCACACAGAATAAAATTCAGGTTGTCAGAAATATGCAGACTACACTCACCACACATAGTATGCACCTCACACATAGACCAATTTATGCTAAGGCAGTTAAACGCAATCATCCCAAACCCCAAACATCTCCCAGGCACCCCACATGCAAAAATTATCTTCAGCAAATCAAAAATTACTCGACAAAAGCAACTATTAACACAACACATACATCCACATCCATTGGAGGCTCAGCTAAAATTCCCATAAGACAAGCCAACACACTACCTGAGACTCTAGTTATACAGGACTCCATTGTGTGACATACTGATGCAAATAATGGTTAGGTGCTTAACAGGAGCCAGGATCCATCAAGTTACACATGCACTCAAGTCATTGCACCACAGGTACCAGTATGACTGAGTCATAGCCAGTGTAGGTGTAAATGACCTGAGCTGTACCTCCCTAGACTATGTGAAGAGAGACATTAGGGAGCTGTCAGACTATGTGGCACAGGTTAGTATGTGCCTAGCACTGAGCAGCATTCTACCTTTACCAAGAATGATGCCACAATAAAAACAAAAGATGACTGACTTTAATAATTGACTTTGTGCCTGATGTCACTCTAAGAGGTTACAATACTTGTCAGCATGAGATGATATGGTTAACAAACTGCAATACTTTGCCAAGGATGGTCTGTACCTGTCCCCACTAGGCTTTTGAATATTGGCTAAAACATTGTTCTCTGTCACAGAGCCTTTTTAAGGCAATATCAAATTGATAAACCTTCCAACATAGCAAAATGAACCCACAGAAATCTAAAGGTTTTACTGCCCAATGCCAGGAGTTTAAACAAGATGTTCCACTCCTTCCAAACTCTACTCACCCTGGAGAATGCAGACATCTGTGCAGTAACCAAAATATTGTATAAAGCTACAAAGAGTTCCCCAGCAGTGTAAGTTTTCAGTACCTTCTACATATTAAGACCAGCACCTGCACAGACAGAGACTAAAGGTGGTGGTGCCTTGAGCTACATCAATTACAAGCATATGTCTAGGTTGGTTGAGCAGAATAACATGTTAGAATTTATCCACATACAGATTACCATAAACAAAGTCCATACCATATCATAACAAGCTATAGGTCACCCTCTATGTCCCAGGAAGGACATAGCTCATACTTAGACCTACTGGAGACTCACCATCCAACCAAATACCATACTCATTGTGAACTTTACTTACTCCTCAGTAGAGTGGGAACCATTCACAGCCCCAGATTTGCAGTCACAGAGATTCCTGCACCAGTAGAAGTGCAAACATTTTGGACATGATACTCACAAATACGGGACAATGCTCCACCCACCCAGTATCATGTCCCCTCTGGCAAGGTCAGATCACAAAGTAATCTCCTTTGAAATAAAAATCAATTCCGCAACAGTTATGAACTATTCCAAGGTAAACTACCTTTTATCAGGTGATAACATACCTCTCAACCTCTTAGCAGAAGAAATGTGGACAAAGCCTAAACTAATGGGGCCCAAAGGCCCAAAAATCAGGACAGATTTTAAATATTGCTTTTATAAACTTAGAAAGTTACTAGAATATTGGGGGCATGGCCAAGGATGAACACAGGATAGCAGCAGATTTCTTCAGCTCCACCAACTTAACTGAACTGACAGGAAATAATTACTTTAAAAATCAACTAATGAAATAATTTTCTTTCTAAATACGTTTGGAATATCAGTTTCTAGAATAATATCTAAAAAAGAAAGAAAATTTCAATAATTTTCCTGTCAGAAATCATCTTGGAAATTTCTCTTTCATCACCTCTGTTCAAAATGAGTTCCAGTAAGGCAAACAGTCAGGATTCCAGCATCAAGAAAGAGCTTCAGTCTCTGATATCTACTATTCAGCAACTAACAACCAAAATGGACAAACTGGATACTAAAATTGATAACTTCATAGAAAAAACTACAAAACAAATGGATTTGTTACATCAAGACTTGCAACAACAGAAGGCTCAGATTACAGGCATAGAAGAGACTGTTAATGATATGGAGAACAGAATCATGGAAGAAGAAATTAACATTGAGTTTTTGCTGAAGCAGAACACACACCTACAATCCAAACTTGATGTCCTGGAAAACAGATCTAGATGCAATAATATTAGGATTTTTAGACTGCCAGAAAATATAGAAGGTAACAACATTACTTCCTTTTTAAATACTTGGCTTCCCAAAACTTTAGACTTGTCAGAAGCATTTTCTTTTGGTATTGAAAGAGCCCATAGGTCCTTATCTAATTTTAACTCTAACAAAAAGTATCCTAGATCAGTTATAGTAAGATTTTTATCATCTTATGACAAGGAGATGGTATTAAAATCTGTATGGGCTAAAGCGCCTATTAAAATTAATGAGGCAACTGTGCGTTTTGACAATGACTATTCTTCCTTGGTAATAATTAAAATAAAAGTTTTTTTGCCATTAATAAGAGAGCTTAAGAAAGCACAGTTCAAAACTTACCTTTTATTTCCTGCCAAACTAAAAATCTTTTTACCTGATGGCCCTAGAATTTTTGAAGACTTGGACTCTGCTTTGCTGTATATTAAAAAAAATTAAGATATTAGATAAAATAGAAGATATGGAATGGGCAAGTCCTTCGTTAAAGAGGATGGCAACAGGAACTTCTTGGAAGACTTCAGAGAAGCAAAAAAGACTAAAAAACAAATGACATGTTCTATATATTTTTTTTTCTTTCCTTCTCTCTTAATCTCTTCAAATACAGTTACTGCATCTCCAGAAAGTCACAAATATTTTAAAGATTTATTCAAAGTTATTTTTCTGTGTGCAAAGAACTGTTTTTGTTTCATAAATAGTCAAACTCTCTGAGGAACAAATAACATGCTATCAATCAACTTGTTTCTCTTTGTGATAAAGAGACCTAAGGTTAGTAATTTGATACATTTTCTTTCTCTTCTTGTTTTAAATAATGACATTCTTTATAAACTATGCATTTAGTGAGGGGTGGGGGAGGGCAAGGAGAGAAGTATGATGTAAAATATGGAAAAGTGAAATAATAACTTATTAGTTCTTTAAAACTATATATGCTGTTTAAACACTGTTGCTAAATATTATATCATGACTTAATTGCTTATATATGATTGCAAATAATATGTCATGATATAATTGCAAATAATTAGAACTAAAATAGTTGTAAGTAATATGTTTCATGTTTAACTTTATTAATACAAACAGCAAGTAATATTTCTTTGTAGATACTCTTTGTAGCTTCCTTTTTTTCTTCTCTCTCTCTACTCTTTCTTTTTTTCTCTACTCTTTTTTTTTTTTTCTCTCTCTCTCTCTTCTAAGTACAGTTATATGCTTCTGATAATACTGATATATGTATATAATAAGATTTGTATGAGAAAATGAAATGGGGCATATAAAAATTAGTTGTATAATATGTTAAATAACTGTAGGCTTAGTTTCACTGTCATAGAGACTGTAATGACTTGTAAAAATACTTTGGAAGGTTTTGCACTGTTTTAGTTTCATTTGTATTACTAAATGAATGTCAGTCACTTGTATTTACTAAAATTCCCCAGGCCAGAATGTTAAGGATTTGGGATGATGTGGGTTACCCCGTGAATAGTGTCCCTCAGTTTTTTAAAGCTTCAACACTCAGAATAAGAGAAGCTGAATGCAGTCATTTTGAACTTTGACCCCTGATTTCACACTGACACATCGCAGATTCAAGAAGAACACTGTTCCAGGAAGTAGAACTGCTGTAAATGCGACTTTGTGATGAAACACGAACTTTATGACATCTAAATGTGAGTTATTCTTTATAGCAACTTACTTATTTAAGATGTAATTTATAAAATATGAAAGTTATAATGATTTTAAATGATTCAGTATGCCATAGTAAGCAAGTGAGATATTTTAAAAGGCATTGAAGGTAAAACACATACACACATGTTTTTGAAAGCTTACATGACTGCAGCATATTAATGTATATAAATACTTATGATTTAAACATATATAATGTTATAAATCATTTGCCTTAACTAACTGACAAGCACAAGTATCATTATGTCTATATTTTAGAAGAAACTGTCATGTGACATATTTTAAAGCTGCAGTTCAGATATATAAAATACAGATGGCTTTCATCACAATGATTTATGTATAACTAGGAATTATCATTGCTGTGCAGTATGACTTGTAAACATATGTATGGGTATAAATATTTTATTTACTGGCAATAATAAGTATGAGAAGAAAGCTTTGGTGCAAGTAATTTAAAGTTTTTAAAACTGTTAACTGCATTTCTATGGCAGAAAGAAGGAATACCCTAATATATGTAATGTCTGAACCATTATAGCCTAAGTTATTGAATCCAAATGAACATAAGAACTTATTTTTACAAACTTTTAATAAACTAATATATAGATATGCCTTTTTTTTCTCTCTCTCTCTCTCTTCTCGGTTCTCATTATCAAATTTATTAGAATGCTATTTTGATTATGAGTGTATTTTACAAAATAGATGTACATAGTAATATGAGCTGTTTCTAAATATTCTTATTTGTTTATATGAAGCTGATTTATAAATTGTTTAGCTTTGTCTTACTAGATAATCTAATTAAATGAGGTTAACTTTAGTTAATAATAGTTAGTATTGAATTGATATGGTGGCAGCTGAGGTACTGCTGCTTAGGATAGGGGGATAACTTGAGTGGCATGTGCTACTCAAAGTTGGAGTTCTTAACTCCAGGCTGGGTGCAATGTTTAATCCTAATATTATTTTCACCTGTTTATTGTTGTTTGTATATAGTTCTGACATCCACAACACATTTTATAAACTTATTGTCACTACAAATAAAAGTGAAGCTTATACAAAACCCCATAAGATTTTCAATAAATACAGCTATAATTAATGGTACACCTAAAGGAGGAGGTATAATATCATTTATTTTGTTAATTGTTATTCTGATTATATGTTTTATATGTTTATAAAAGCTAAATGATTTCTCTAAAAGGAATTTCTTTAAACATTAATGGACTGAATAACCCATGTAAAAGGGCAAGTTTAATGAGATACATTAATTTGCATAGGGCCAACTTAATATTCCTTCAAGAAACACATCTCCTGAAAAAGGATATTGATAAATTAGCCACTGATAAATATACAGTCTTGGTTAGTTCAGAACACACTCAGAAAAAAAGAGGAGTGGCTATTTTATGGAATAAAAGTATGCTAAAACTATTAAGTCTTATAAAGATGATAAAGGAATGTTTTGTATGGTTACAATACAGATTAATGGAAAGACATATACATTAATCAATGTATATTGGATACCAGGAATTGGCATTAATACAGTGAAACACCATCTTAATAAGATCATATCATTTTCTATAGGAGATATTATTTTAGCAGGTGACTTTAATTGTATCCTACATGAAAAAGATACTACTACTATAGGAAAAAGGAAAATTACATCTAATGCAAAACATTTAAAGGATTTTGTTAATTTATATCATTTGAATGATATTAATAATCAGATAGATTCAAAATCATTACCATACACTTTTTTTCTAACAGATATAAAACTTATTCAAAAATAGATAGAGTCTTTATTTTTAACCAGATGGTTACAGACTTAATTAATTCTAAAATCATTTTGTGTCCTATATCAGATCATAATTCAATTGTCTTTGAGTTTATGATAAAAAGTACTTACAATGTTCAGATCAAAAGGATACCAGCATACTTAACTCAACTAAAGGACTATAAAGATTATATACTTTCAGAAGTGCAACATTTTTTAGACTTAAACAATACACCTGAAGTCCCCATTGTTTATGTTTGGGATGCTTTAAAATCATATGTATATGGACAAAGTATCAGATGGTATAATAATAAAAGTAAATCTTGGGACAAGGAATTACTAGATATTCAAAGCAAATTAGACTCATACAAACATAATAATAAAGAAAATATTATGGACAAAAAAGTCATTGAAGAAATAAATAAATTAAATGAGAAATACAAAGAAATTTTATCTCATAAAGTTAAAATAACATTAGAGAAATATAAGTTTTTGTCTTACTCAATAAGTCCCAAATACTTACATAGACTTAAAAATAAAACAAAAAGGTTGAATAAACAAAATCATATCAAAGAAATTTTCTCCAAGGAAAAGAAGAATGTTTCTAGTTTACCAGAAATATTAGATGAATTTAGAAATCACTTTCACAAAATTAATCATAATAACATTAACATGGAGCCTAAAGATAAAATAAAGAAATTTATAACTACAAACATGAACAAAAAACTTAATAAACAACAGACTAAACTAATGGATAAAAATATTTCATATACAGAGGTTATTACACAAATAAACAAGCTTAAATCAAACAAAGCACCAGGTAATGATGGTATTATACCGGAGATCTATAAAATTCTTCCCAAAAGTACTTACTCATTAATACATAAGGTTTTTATTTTGGCCCAAAATGAGTTAACAACTCCCCCATCTTGGCAATACACATTTATTTCACCAATTTTAAAACCCAATAAAGACCCAACCAGATGCACTTCATATAGACCTATTTCATTACTTAATGTTGACTATAAAATGTTTATGAGTATTTTTGCTGATAGACTAAGACAATCATCCCAGGCATTATAGATATAGACCAGACAGGCTTTATTGTAAATAGAAATACTTTTGATAATATAAGGAGAACTTTAACGTTAATTGATTTTGCAAATAGGAAAAAGAAAGATTTAACACTTATTAGTCTCGATATAAGTTCAGCATTTGATTCAGTAAGTTGGGACTACTTGTTTATCTTACTGAAGTGCACAAACTTCTCAGATGCATTTGTAAATCTAATTGAACGTTTATATAAAGGAGCATTGGCTTACATTAAGATAGGAACATATGTCTCACAAAAAATACCCATTTTAAAAGGTACAAAACAAGGGTGTCCACTCTCTCCACTATTATTTACTTTAATAATGGAGCCTTGGGCTAATTTGATCAGAAACAGTACTGATATAGAAGGATTTGATGTAGATGAAAATACAATATCTAAAATTCAACTTTTTGCAGATGATGTTCTAATTACATCAGCTGGATCTAACTCTTCTATGCAGTCCTTATTTGATAAAATGATGGATTTTAAAAATATCTCTGGTTTAATATTCAATGAAGAAAAAACTAAAATATTACCAATATACACACGAAAAAATGTCCTCATTAATGATTTTAACAAATATATATCCAACTCAGGTCAGATAATTTACTTAGGTATAATATTAACTAAAGATATCAAATCTATTATACATAATAATTATAGTACCTGTCTTCTTAATATACAAAATCTTTTCAATAGCTGGAACAATATGTTTTTTACCATGGAAGAGAGACTCACAATTATTAAAATGATAGTATTCCCTAAGATATTATACTTAATACAATCAATAATACTCCCACCTACAAAAATAATTATTAAGAAATTGAATTCACTAATGTTAAATTTCTTATGGGCACCTAATAGACCTAGGATTGCATTAAAGAAACATACTAATAGCTGGTCTCAAGGGGCATTTCATTTCCAGACTTTAATTTATATACTATCTCTTCTATTATAAAAGTTATTACTTTGTTAATAGATCAGTCATATGTTGCAAGATGGAAAGATTACTGGGAACTAATTAGCATTCACTTCATGAAAATCTCTTTAATACATAAAAATATTATTGTAAATAACCCCATGTTATGGTTACTAAAAGAATTTTGTACTTCATCCATTACACCAAAATATGTAGTTAGTTACCCATTAAACATTATTATCAGTTATCGTAATTTTATATTCATGCATCCTAAGTATAAGGAATGGAATTTTATTCTATTCCCTATAATATATACGCAAGGTATGCTTTTGTCAACCACCTCTGAAAGAACTCTTTTAGTCACAGAGAATGATCTAAAGTATTGGTATCAGTTGCTGTCTGATAATAAAGTAAAACATTTAGACTTCTTAAAGCAAGAATTTGATTTGAGAGAAACATGTTGGTTAGAAATTCAGACAACATCTTATTAATAACATTGATTTAATGTCTTTAACAGTTAAAGAATCTGTTCCAATACTGATTGATTACTTGATATTAAATTTACAACATAGAGTTTCTGATAAAGGTAAGCTCTCATACATACATAAAATTATCAGAGAAGAAACTCATTACAGTTCAGATACCTATTGGAATTATTTCATTTCCATTAATGGTGAATCACCAAAACAACAAGATAAACAATATATATTGGAATCTGCTTATAAAACTACTTCTTCCATTAATTGGAGACTTTTTACCTGGAAATTTTACATAGATCCTTCTATACACCTTTAATGATGAATAAAATAAATAATAAAGACAACTTATGTAAAAGATGTAATGTATAAATAAATGCTGATTGGGCACATATGTTTTATGACTGTGTAAAATTGAAGGAATATTGGAAGTTAATCAATGATTTTTTGCAGGCCCTTTTCACAGATAATTTCATTGTTTCTAAATCACTTATATTATTTAACACACCTGTTCCTAAAAGTGTTAAAAAAGTTAAACTTCCCTTATTATGGTCCATTCTAGCAGTGGCTAGAAAAATAATAACCAGAAACTGGATTTCAGATACCCTCCTTCATTAATTTAATTTAAAATGTTATGACTGAAGTGTCATATGGAATTGATGACAATAAAATCAAGAACTACTAGAAAAACATCTTATTATATTATATGATACTTTTACAACTTGGGATACTTTACAAAACCTGTTAAAAAAATCTTAGTCTCAATAGCATGACATTATAGTTTAATCAATTGATTTGATTTGTAGTGGATGTCTTTGTAAATACTTTGGTTATTTTATTGAATGTTATAACTATTTCTATTTTAATTGCTTGTATAAAATTGTTATGATATTTATTTTGTATGTTAAAAACAATAAACTTGTTTAAAAAAAAAAAGAAAGTTACTAGAATACCAAGATTTATGTTAGCATGCATTTTCTGAAGGATTTGAAGTCTGAAGCTCAAATGTGTATCATTATTTAGTGACTTCAATTTTCAGTGATTTGCCAGAATACCACAAATTTTATGAAGAACAGCCCAAAATGTGAGGCAAAAATCTGGATGTTCTGCAAAAAATATGGACAGTTTTCAGGTATGGTTGATAAACTCTCAAAATTCCAAAACCATCCAATCACAAATAACACAACAGTCTATGTTGAATTGTTCACAGAAACTCTAATAGCCATGTCCACTGTAAAATTAAAGATGCTGTACCTACCAGAAGTAAGCCCAAAACAAACTCTAAAAACAAACCACTCTGGTGGAATCCAAAATTAAACCAGTTGTGCAACAAAAGAAAAATGTCACAGTTAAAAATAGGAAGAGTAACACCCAAAAAAGTTAAAAACCCTCTCATTAAACTAAACAGACAGATAAGAAGGCTAATTAAGTCCAAGAAATCCAGCTATGAAGTAAAGACAGGTTCCCAGGGCAAGGAAAACCATAAAGTCTTTCTTAGTTATGTCATAAACCTTAAAGGCTGCATGCAAAAGTGTGCTGAACTGGTTGGGATTGGGGCCACATTCACAGATCCAGCAAATATAGCAATTCTACTGGTCGACAAATTCATTTCCAACTTTACTCTCCACTCACCCGCATCTATCTCCAAGGAAATACAATCTAACATATCCCTAAAAACTATCAATACAGTGTAGGTCCTAGCTGTGCTCTCTAAGGCCAGGAACACAGCTTTGATGTGGCCTGATAATATACTAGGATGGTTCCTAAATAGCCTGAAAAATGACCTATCAGGCCACTTGCTGGGGACAAGACCCACAGCAAAGCCCACTGTGGGGGGTAGGACACCCACCCTCCAAATTTAATATACCATCTCCATGGTCACACCAGTTCAAAGAAGGTGGAAATTACCTCCAAAAATGGCATCACTGCTAGTATAACTCAACAAAAGTGAATGCCTGCAGAAGAGCTCTGATTCTCAGTGAGTTGAATTTTGGATAAATGTTGCTTGAGAATTCAGTCTTTATCCACCTGTTAGTTATGCCACTTAAAAATCTAAAAAATTATAATGGTGATTGGTTATACTCCGCATATCTTGCTAAACTTTGGAACAAAATCCCAGGAGATATCAGAAATATCTAATTCTATCCATAGTTTAAAATCTCATTAAAGGTGTACCTCTCAACAATATGGTCCCGGACTTGTTAACAAGCTCACTGTTAAGACTTCATCTTATTCAGATTCTTACCTTGTCTGTAATGGAAAATTGCAATGAAATCATACCTATCAAAAAAACAGTCCTGCCCTTATACCAACTTTATTATGAGTTCTCTCTTCTTGCTGCAAAATTACACAAATATCACAAAGTGTTTTTCATATTTTACTTTTATAACCTCCTGGATACGTGTCTTAAGTGAATTTTCACTGTTTGAATGAAAGATGCATTTGCATCATTTAATGAATGTGCACTGAAATTACAATGTGATGATATACATACACTGTAAAATAATGTTGAATGCTCTACTGATATGTGTGAGCTTAATGTGCCACATATACTATGTTCCATAGGTGTGTGAGGGCTAATGTGCTGTAAGTATCCATAAGTTTGTCTCATATTTTTACTCTGTCACGCATATTTTTTTATTTGCTGTTAAATCTCAAAAAATTACAATCAGCCAAACTGTCAAAATTAGAGTTTTGCACATTTTATTGTTCAGAAAATGGCATATTGAACTTAAATATGTTGTTTTATTAACTTTTTAAGTGAATTAGAGGGATATTTAAATATTGTCTCTAATGTTCAGCATTTTGCCCCCCCCCCCAATTCGTAAGCATGTAAGTTAACTTGCTAAGTGCTTTAACAACTTTCAAAGCCAGTAAAACACTTTGTGCTTTTTTTTCTGAAACTGGTAGCACATGGAATTGATAAAGCTCTAAATAACACAAAGAATTTTGATCAGGTCTCTGATCATAACCCTTTATTATGTGTTCTTGACATGGATAAAACTGAGTTCTAAGACATGACTGACAGTTAATAATCAGATATTTGTCAAAGTACAGATAAAACATTACCACTGCTTCTTTCGGCTTTTCCCGGTTAGCGGTCGCCACAGCAGATCACCTGTCCGCTCATGACTGGAAGTGGAATTTTACGGTGTTGAGTTGCCAGCCCGGCACCCAACCTTCCACAGAAGGCACACACACACTCACACCTAGGGCCAATTTAGAGTGTCCAATCCACCTACCGCATGTCTTTGGGAGGAAACTGGAGCACCCAGAGGAAACCCACGTGACCACAGGGAAGACATGCAGACTCCGCACAGAAGGCACCCCAGCCGAGAATTGAACCAGAGAATCTCTTGCTGTGAGGTGGCAATGCTAACCGCTGCACCACCGTGGCCACCTAAATCGCTGCTACCGACCTTATATAATATATCTATATCTAGCTATATATGTATATATATATATATATATATATATATATATATATATATATATATATATGTATATATATATATATCAGCAGCAGCCTCCTTTTTCCTATTTTCTACATGGGATCGGAGTATTGTGTTAACTGTCTCCATCTCTCGTAAATTCAGTGCCACATTACTGCCTTTTTCAACACTCATGCCTAAATGTTGCAGATCTTCTTTTGCATGATCCATCCACCTCTTTGCTGGATGTCCTCATTTCCTCTTACCTTTTTCCTGTCTGTCCCAAATTTTCTTCACCAGATTGTCTTCTGCTTTTCATCATGTGTCTGAACCACCATTATCTGATCTCTTTGATCTTTTCTGCAATTGGAGCTACTTTGGCTTCTGCTCTTATGTCATTTCTTCATCTGTCCCACAGTGTGCATCCTACCACCCTTCTCAGGCACTTCATTTCCATTACCTCTAGCTCCTTCATCTGCTCTGCCTTTACTGCCCAGGTTTCTGTACCATACGGTTGTACTGGTTGCACCACTGTCTTGTCTACCTTACTTTTCAGCTTCTTTGGTATTCTTCTGTCATAGACTACACCTGAGACTCTATGCCAGTTGGCTGCAGCCCCACTGATTCTAGCCCATGTATGTGTGCGTGTGTGTGTGTGTGTGTGTGTGTGTGTGTGTGTGTGTGTGTGTGTGTGTGTGTGCGTGTGTGTGTGTGTGTGTGTGTGTGTGTGTGTGTGTGTGTGTGTGTGTGTGTGTGTGTGTGTGTGTGTGTCAGACAGAGTTTATTGTGCCATTTAAATGATTAAATGCACATGATAAACAGTACTTTAGTTTTAGTTTTAGTGCAGTTTAATTTCAGTGAGGTGTTTTTACCAAGAATGAAAAAAAAAATGGTAATTTTGCTTTAGAAAAAAAAATCTATTAAATAAACAACAGTGGCTTACCATTCTCACTTATAGTTCACAAACACGAGCATGGGTCAGGCTGGATAGGCCTGAGTAGTTTCTAAGCATAACCACATCCATTTTTTTTTCTCAAAAATGTTTTTTATTTTTCAAATACATTTGAATGAATTCCATAGTATTTATACATAACATCTTAAATAACTATGTACACTATTTACATTAGCCTGACACTATAACAGATCTTAATGTATACAGTTACTTTATAAGTATGTCCAATCCATTATCGGAGTGTCTGATCTATTATTGTATAGTGTCAATCAACGAAGCCACATCCATTTCCACAAGAAGTTTGTGGTATTCCTTAGAGTGTATCCAGACAGATTTCTGTTATGCTAAGACTTATTTGAGTCAAGCTTCTGGCAACAGTTCCCCCAGAGTCCACGCTCTTAGCTGCATAACTCCCTCTCCGTGGCAGGGAAACATATCTGCCATCTTGGGCCACAAACGTTTCTTTTAACATCCTTTCAACAAATTTCTCAAATTTGTCCCTGCTGCTGCATGTTTTATTACAGTATTTGGATGCATTTATACCATGTTCCATAATGTATACACACCATTTTAGAATAGCACATTAAACAGCAATTACATTGTAAATATTACATTAAGACATATTTCAATGGCTTTGAAAAAAAAACCCATATATATCTATAGCTATCTGTCTATATATATATATATATATATATATATATATATATATATATATATATATATATATATATAAGTGAAAATTTCACCATTTTGCCAAAAATGGCACAAACAAAAGAAAGTCAGTAGTTCAATATCCCTGGTCTTTTCTGAATATAAGATGCTCCATCTCAGGGTTTTCCAGAACAAAATTATACTTACAAACTGTACAGTCTCTATCCAAACAAACATATACTTCAAAGAATTGCAAAAAACATTCATCAGTATGCAGGACAATGGTTTTTATCCTTTCCTGGGTTTAGGGACATCACTCAAGCTTCTTCTTTCATGTATTCCTTTCTGCTGTGCTTGTCATGCTCTGGAGACTTCCTTTTTCTTCATCTCTCATCTCTGAAATCAGAAATATGACCTCAGAAGGGGAAGTGGTCCAAATACATTTCCAAAGGATGGTTCCCATTACCTTCCAGCTTTTTCTGCTTCCCATATTCTTCTTGTTAAAGGACAACCCCACCTGTACTAAAGTAGTCCACCTCCCTGGCTCAGTCAATGGCTCAGTAGTCACCTCTAGTTCCAGCCAAGTGTAAGCCTGGGACAGTCCATCTACAGTTAAGTAAGAGTACTGCATTTTGCAATTATAGAGTGGGGGGGGGGTTAAAGCCCACCATGACAGTTTCAATCATTTTGTCTGTAGAACTACCGAAAAGGGGAGTGGTCACTTAATAATAAAAGCTCTCTGCCTGACAATAAATATTTTGGAGCTGTAAAGGCCCATGTTATGGAAAGGCATTGCTATGCAACAGTTGAATAACATCTGTTAATATTACTGAGCTTTTTATTGATACAATATATGGGTCAGCCTTGTCTATAACCTGTAGCAAGTCTTTATTTATGCCTACCTCAAAGATTCTGAACATGTCATACATTTTAATTGCCTAAAGGCTTTTTCTCCTTCAGCCATCTACTTTACTTTCAAAAGAGCCTTCCGTCATTCAGGATATTCAGGGGATAAGCAGTGATAGCTATCCAAACCTAAAAAAACTGTCTTGAGTTGTTTATTAATGGTTTGAGTGTTCCAGTTTTGTACTAGTTCAACTCTTCCACCTTGCGGTTTCACTATTCGTGGTCCATTGCATAGCCCAAATTGCCTAACTTGTAATTGGCTGCCTTTACAATTAACCCATCTCAATGCAGGGAATAATAAATGGTATGGCATTTATTGAGATAGCTTTCCTAATCCTCTCAAAATACTACCACACCATCCAGGTACATATTGTAAACATCAGCTAAACAAATTCTGTCTGGGCTTGAATGGCCAAGTTCCCCTATATCTAGTTAGGGGTCCTAATATTTTGTCCATTGGCTTGTGGAATATTTCAGATACTCTGTGTATACCAAAATGTAGGATTTTGTAGTGAAAGTACCCACCTGTTATTAAGCATGTATCCTGGGACTAGTATGTTATGATAAGGTTGAAAGTGGACAAAACCCAACCTAGCTCAATTTTTCAACCAGTTTGCCTAAATGGGGCATGGCATATGAATCCAATTTTGGTATGCTATTTAATTTTCTAACATCATTACAAAACCATATAAACCTATCATGCTTAGGGACCACTACAATTGTACAGTTCTACTTACACTAGGATTCTTCAATGACCCACTTTTAAGCATTTTATTTACTTCTCCTGTAACTGCTTGGCACATGCACTCTGATGCCTAGTATTGTTTTAAATGTACCTTTCTGAACAGGTAAGATTTATATGTTATGCTGGATTAAAGTAGTTCTACCAGCCAACTCTAAAAATGTCTTTATTCCTAAACTCTTATTCCTTTACTTTGCATTCTCCTATTTTGACTTCAGAACATGCTGCGATAACTTTAATTTCTTCTATAAACATACACGCAGAAACTTCAGTTTATCTTCAAGTCTAAAGAACATTTATGTGGTATAGCTTTTCTGGTTTCTTTTTCCATGGTTGTTTCACTTTATAATTTACTTTACTTATTTTTTGCAGTGTCAAGAGGTCCTTGTAAATTGTGAGGAATTTGCCTTCATTAGTGAATAATGTGCCTCCAGGCCTGAGATCACTGAGATGTGTTTACTGTTATCTTCTCTCTGTTGTGTCTCATGTGTTCTCTCCATATGTTATCTTACAGTAAGCATTATAGTTATTAACCTGTCCTTAAGTTCTGAAAAATACTCTATCACGTTTCAATGTCCTTTCCCTTCCTCCTAGATCTCTTTTGCTATATCTACCAAGAAGAAGAAGTGCATTTTTGTCACATATGGTAGACAACTCCCTCTCAGAATACAGCACAGGCAATATCACACTTCAAACTAAACATGTTGTTAGGGACTTTGGATCATGAATTGACAATTCCTGATCTTTTGATCATCATGTGACAAAATTAGTCTGAAAATTCTTCTTCTTATCCTAGGAAATTGCCAAGGGAATAGCATACAAACCTAAAGAAATCATTGTTCTCTTATATTCAATATTAATGTTTAGGCCAATTATCGAGAACAATACCCCCTTCAGGACGTACCTCACTACATGTATCAAACTATTAGAATGATCCCAGGGATTCCTAACTAAGAAAGTTACAGGTTTAAAGACCCTGAGCTGCAAAGAGGGACAGAAAGCACAGTCTCTTTATTTAGTATCTCATAGACTCTTGAAGGCAGATCTATGCTATGCCTTCCACGCCATTAGAAATCCAGTTGTCCTGGATCTTTTGTATCACCGCAAGTCTAATAGTTCCACAAATACCAAAACCTTGACATAAATCTTCACCAGCAGCTAAATAAAATGCAAAGGAGAGACATATTTACCAGTCAGTGTCTCCCCTACCTGTGGAACAGACTGCCCCTAGCAATTAAGCAGTATGGTACACTGTCATTCTTCAAACTGGGGCAAGATAACTGGATGGGCACCAACAAATTCTGTCTGGGCTTGAATGGCCAAGTTCCCCTAGAGAACGGGGATATTGCCTAAGGGTGGGTACTAGTAAAGCATAAATGGTTATGAGACTCAGGTGCTTGAACATTCCTATATATTCCTATGAACAAAGCAATGCTTTCTGCTCCTGCCACAATGATAATACCATTAGCATAATATACCCTTTTTCTCAGTTTCTCTCTTATTTTCTCTTTCTCATAGGTTCATAAGTGTATACTAGGATAATGACCACTGGGGCCTTTCTAAACCTAGCCATGCAATCCAAATGTATCCTACAAGTTATTGTGCCATTCAGGTTATTTTAAGGGGTGTATGTTAGTTAGGGGATGATTTAACAGCTGCTTCTGTTTCTCAGAGACATAGGTATCAGACCAGGGTTGAATTTCCGTTTTCTCATCCAGTGGTCAAGGTTGTATTTGAAAAGGGTTAGGGAAGGGCTCTGCTTCACATGAATAGGCAGTCTATTCCATAGAATGTAGGTTCTCTGAGATACATACCTATCCCTCCAACATGTCCTATTTATTCTTAAGCAAAGTATAAATCCTTAGATCTAGTAGTTCCGGTGCAGTTTGTTTTGCATTTATGCAAAAGGTCCATCAGAGAGTGATTCAAAAATGCCTTGTTTGCCAGCCATAAACTGCCTCTCAGCAGTTTGTAGGAAACAGAATATAGAGATAGGGATTTGAGATAATCTGCATAGAATAGTGTGTTTATGCCCTGTATTCTTTTTGTAAGGAACCTCTGTGAACATTCCAGTTGTTGCATATACCTAGTCAGGCACATACAGAAGGGGGCCTTATATTCAATGATGGGTCTGATGAGGGCCCACTACAGTGGCACGATGACTTATCTGGACCTATATGCCATGCCCTTACTTATAAACTGAGTGACATAGAATGATTTTCTTACAACCTTACACACATGTTGGTCAAAAGCCAGGTTACTATCTATACGAATCCCCAAATCCTGACTAATGTGTCATCTTTTAGGGGTGCTTTATCAATGAGGCAGTTTCCTTGTGTGGCTGGCTTCCCAAAAGGTACTATTATGCATTTCTTGGCACTGAGTTTTAAGCCGTGACTTTGGCACCTGTCATTTGTCTATGCTAAACCTTCCTTTAAGATGTTAGTATCTTGGGAGGGTTCCTATGATTGCTCCTAGCTTGTGGTCATCTGCAAACTTGGTAAGCCAGAGGCCCTTGACATTGACCTTGGCGGCTGAAAAATAGATGTTAAAGATGAGCACACCCAGCACAGACCACAGGTGGACTTCACTGATGACCAGCCTATTTGTGGAGGTGGTCTCTCCAATCCAAACTTCTTGGATCCTGTTTGAGAGTCAGCTGGCTATCCAGCAACTTACATAGGGATTTATACCTAACAATATTTTAGTGGAGTATTGTATAAATTGCCTTAGCAAAGTCAAGGTAGGAAGTATGCACCATTTTGCCATCATCAATTTATTTGGTGACCTTCTCAAAGAAGTCCATCAGGTTTGGTAAGCTTCACCTGCCTTTGTCAAAACAACACTCAGTTGGATTCAGTGTCTGCAGGTTTCCTATATCATTGTTACTCATGTCCATGGCAATTCTTTCCATGGCTTTGCATACAAGACCAGTCAGACTAATGGGTCTGTAATTTCTGGGGTCTGCTGATGGTCCACCCTTATGCAGAGGAATGTCCATTGCAGTCTTCAATTCATATGACAAAACCAGGAAATGTAGGAGACCAAACAACAGTCCAAGGCACTTGCGGAAGAAGGTAAGTCCACTCCAAGTACTGTAGTTCCTTTTCTTTAATATAGCACAAGCAAAAATAATAAAAAATAAAAAATACAGAATGTATATTGAAGTAGATGATAAAACAACTGTGAACACAAAGCGCTTTTTGCCCCACCTAGCAGTGAGACTTCTTCAGGTGGAGGCATTCACTAAAACCAGTGCATTTAAATATAGTCCATGGTGCCAGCATGTTGTTAGTCAATCAATAAGTGAGGGTTATTCCCAACACACTGATGATGCTATAAGGGTCTACTCAATAAGTAATTACTTCCTTTAAGAGTTTCTTTCAAAACACCCTCTGGACTTATTAAAAAGCAAGTAAATGTACGCACTCTCTTGTCCAGTATTGTGACATAGTAAATCATACTCATAATATGTAAACATACGGTTATTAAAAATATATATTTAAATATATGAGAACCTTTTAAAAATGTTATTAAAAATGTTTGAAAATATTTAAAATATTTAAAAATATAAGTATGCTTGAAATGTATATAACAGAGTGGTGAAGTTTAAAAAAGTCGTAAAATGTACTAATACATAAAAATGATAATGCATAAAAATATTCAGAACACTTTTCTGTCCTATGCAGCATGTCATGACATCCCACAGTTAAACATTAGAATATAATATATATATAAATATTGGGGTAACAATTATATATGGATATATGAAAGTAGAAACAACATACCTGTCTATACATCTTGGCATAACACCCACCATTTGAATTATGTGTTACTAAATAACTGCTGTTAAGAGTTTGTATGTATTAACTTGTACTGAGGTTTTTTACCTAAAAAATATCTTGGAAGCTAACCATGGTGCGTACCAGTATACAGTTAGGTATGGTATGTCCAGATGTAACATGTGCCATGATTGTCCACACATGTCTACAGGGTCAACCTTTACCATTAGAGATAAAGAATATCAAATAAAACACAAATTTAACAGTCAGACTAAAGTTGTGATCTATGTAGTTCTACTCCAAAAATGTCCAATACTCTACATAGGGAAGAAGGACAGGAGGTACAGGGAAAGAGTTTACGAACACCTGTACCATACAAAGAAAGGGAGTCAAGAGAATGCCCTAAGTAGACACGAGCAGGAATACACAGACCACACATTTAAATTTAAGGCGATAGACAGTGTGAAGTCTGACGGAAGAGGGGGCCCAGAATCTTTACATTTAGAAAGATTAGAGTTATTGTGGCAACTCAGGACTACGGTTTGTGCTTACCCTGGGCTAAATGAGGTTTACTCTGTTTCTTGTATTTTAAAGCTAAGAAAGCTCCAGAGATGACTAACATGATAAATTGTAGAAGAAACTAGCTGTGTCAAATATATAACAGTTGTCTCGGTACAAGTTAACAGCGGTTATTTAGTAACATTTTAAGACTTTTTTATACTTCACCACTCTGTTATATACATTTCAAGTATACTTATATTTTTAAATATTTTAAATATTTTCAAACATTTTTAACAACAACATTTTTAAAAGGTTCTCATATATTTAAATATATGTTTTTAATAACTGTATGTTTACATATTATGAGTATGCTTTACTATGTCACAATACTGGACAAGAGAGTGCGTACATTTACTTGCTTTTTGATAAGTCCACAGTGTGTTTTGAAAGAAACTCTTAAAGGAAGTAATTACTTATTGAGTGGACCCTCATAGCATCATCAGTGTGTTGGGAATAGCCCTCACTCATTGGCTGACTAACAACATGCTTGCACCATGGACTGCATTTAAATGCACTGGTTTTAGTGAATGTCTCCACCTGAAGAGGTCTCACCACTAGGTGGGACAAAAAGCGCTTTGTGTTCACAGTTGTTTTAACATCTACTTCTATATACATTCTGTATTTTTTATTATTTTTGCTTGTGCTATATTAAAGAAAAGGAACTACAGTACTTGGAGTGGCCTTACCTTCTTCTGCAAGTTTTGATTCATAAGACACAAAGCCCTTATGGAAGCTATAGCTGAATTGTGAAACCTGTGGCCTGGAGAGATCATATTTCAGGCTATTCATGAGACATACTGATATATTACTGGGGCTGATAATAGCTGTATTCTTGGTCTTAGAGAGAACATCTTAGACCCAGTTTTTACTGATAGTTTGAGGGATTATGTCATGTATTTCCTGGTGGGCAGCAGGCGGTGAGACTGGGGTAAAGTTGGAGCAGATTCTGCCAGTCAGAAAATTTGTTATATCTCCCTGTTTTGTGAGCATGGCTACATTTACCAACTGTTCAGCACACTTTTGTGTAATGCTTTTGAAGTTTTGGATAGATCTAAAGAAGGCCTTATGGTTGTCATAGCCTTGAATGCTATCTTTACATCAAAATTTGCTTTGTTGGACTTACTAAGTCCTCTTAGTTGTCTAATCTTTTTTTATCTTTTTGGTGTTAGACTTTCTAATTTTAACTTGACTTTTTATCTGTTGTTATACAACCTGTCTAATTTTGGATTCTGTACAAAGCAGAATCACATTGTGGTAAACACTGTCCAATCAAACCAAATGAATATCAGAAGACCAAGAAGAATGGACCAGCAGAAACATTCTTTAGATTTATTAAAGTAAATCAGTTTATAAAAAACAAGCAAAGCTTTCAGGTTACCCCTTCCTCAGTGCTTTTTGGGTTCCACCAGGGTGGTTTGCTTTTTGAGTTAGTTTTGATTTACTTCTGGTAGGCACAGCAGCCTCTGTGCAATCAATGACATGATTTTACAGAGCCTCTGTGAATAATTCCACATAGGCTACCATGTTATGTGGGTTTGGAGGGGCTTGAAATGTTGACAGGCTATCACTTAATAACAGGGTTGTTTGCATTAGGAAAGTTTCTATCTGTTGCAGAGTTTGTTGGGGTTACAGACTTGATTCTTACCTTGAAGGAGACTGCTTTGTGAGCGGACATGACATGGAGGGGGGTCATTCTACCATATTTGTGAATACCAGGTCCAAATTGTGTGTACCTCTAGTAGGCATATGCACTAATCGATATGTTTACAGTCTACATATCCCTGCACCTCCAAACTTGGGGTTATGTGTGTCTAACTCTCTTTCTCTCTCTCTCTCTCTCTCAATCTTTCTCATTCTCTATTTCAGTTTTTCTTTTTCTATCTTTTGTCTTCTATATAGAAGTTCTCTGGTCCTGCATGCAGCTTGTGGAATTCTGACAGCTCATTTATGCATTCACATGTATCACATATGAGTTAGTATGTGTCTTCCATTTCTTATTTAAATACTAATATACTACCTACTGTTGGCCACATTTTCTTTAGTTGCACTTTATACCTTAGTTTTCATTCTATTGTTACCTCTTTTTTTTTCTTGGAAATGCTATAAATCTACAATTAAGCCTACCTTAAGCCACCAACAATGTCATTAAAATAAAACCAGGAGACAAAAAAATGAGAAATTCATGATCATTCATCCTACAACTAACCAAGTACAATTTGACACTGATAGGGGACATAAAATCTAATACAGCCTTCTTTTTTGTCTTTTTAAAATAAATATGTTTATGCTTTATGGTGTACTTGTCTTTTTTGATACATATTTTTATGCTTTAATGTGTTTGTTTTTAATTTATTTATTCATGGTGGACACATTTTCATGGTGGACCCTTATTTTAGCCACGGTGATGCTGCGGTAGCATTGTCACCTCACAGCAAGAGGTTCTCCCGTTCGATTCACGGCTGGAGCACCTTCTATGTGGAGTCTGCATGTCCTCCCTGTGGTCAAGTGGCGTTCGAAAGACATGCGTGAATGGGTGTGCCTTCGTTGAAGGTTGGGCGTTGGGCTGGCACCTCGGCACCATAAAAAAAACCCTACTGCCAATCATTAGCGGACCGGAGTTCCGCTGTGGTGACCCCTAACCAGGAAAAGCTGAAAGAAGAACAAAAGAACATGGTGGACCCTTATTTTAGTGTAGTTGTTTCTACTTTTAGTATTTTTGTAAATGTAGCTTGCAGCATACAATTTTTAATTCTATAGAGGCAATCCTTTCAGTGCTGTAACCATATAGGAACAGTAAGGAATTATGAAATATAAATAATACCAAAATGAGGGGCACTGAGAAAATGAGATGAAATTCTGACATTGAAGCCCCCTTAGTCTGATAGAATTAAAGCTCAGTCTCTGCATATCATTTACTGCTATACTGATAAAACAAGCATCATTTTCACTATTAGCCTGCTATCCTGAATATCTGTAGCTCTTTCCCATGAGTCCTGGCTTCAGCACTAACCCCATCATCCTCTGCATGGCTATCACACACTGCTGACTTCAATGCCTTAAGTGCTGTCCTGCTAGCTTACTTCTCCATTTCACATCTGTTAGCAACTGCTTATAATACCTGCATGCTCCACTCAAATTCACTACTGGGAAATGTTCTGCACCTTGAAATGTAAGGAAACAATCTTGTAGGGGTTAATGTCCTTGAATGTGACTAATTTGTACAAATGTTAGGACTAATGGAGTGACATATGAAAAAGTGATGAATGGACAAAACTAGTAGATATTTTACATACTCAGGAACATCGGTGCTTATTTGATGTTTTTTTTTTTTTTTGGCTTCCACTATGAGTGGACAAAAGTAAATGCAAAAGGATAAGAATCCCTGAAATGCATTCACAGAAAAAAACTGCTGGAAAATACTTTTTACCTATTTTTTGTAAGGGGGCAACCCCCGTGCACCCTTGATGTGGAGACAAGCCCCCCACACCCCACCAAACTTATATATATTAACTTCATGGCCACACCAACTTGAAAAAGGGGGAAATTCTGAAAAAAACGGAATCACTTCTGACACAATTCACCTACAGGGATTTCTTATGGAGGAATTCTGCTTGTTGATGGATTGGACGTCAGGCAATTGAAGCTTGAGCATTCAGTCTTCACCCACTTGCAGTTTACTCCTTTATTTGTATGTTATACTTCTATTTTTTTGGACTCGCCTGCAGAAATGCTCTGAGTCCAGAGGTTGTATCTTTAATAAATAAATACAACACAATAACCTTGTAAAAGAACATGCAACACTACACAGTTCTGACTAGCTATATACCATAAAAATAAGTTCTATAAAACACATGGAAAAGAAGAAATTGAGTCGGCACCTTACAGTAATTCAAAATTAATGTTACATTTATTGCTTAATGGTGTCTTGTAAAATAAATATTTATGGTGCCAACATTGAAGTTACTACAATGAAAGCATTGTTTAGAAAGCATACTATATTTTTGACATCACTAGTAAAAAGGTAGCACCGGTAAAAAGGTAGTTGCATATAACCATATAAGTAAGGAAACAAGCAGTTAAAAGACAAAAGAACATAAATATTACACTCATCAAAGCAGGTTAGTATAGGTGTTACTAAATATGTTTTGTTTAATAATTATAGCTACAAAGTTAGATGGTTGTATTTCTAGTCTAACTTTTAACATAAACACATGAAATACTTTGTTTATACTTACAGCTCAGATGCTAAAAAAGAAACTTGAAATTCTGTTAGAACAATAATCAAACAGTATAAGACAAAATCAAAAAGTTCCCCAAGGGATATTTTCCAAATGGAGTTTCCTCTTGAAAATGCTCCCTTCATGAAGACAGGCATATGCACACAAACACATGCAAAGTACATGATTTTTTTCAGTTTTACCATTTGGTAAGTCTTCATGAATAAACTGAGTAGAGCAGGTTATCTGCTCAAACTGTCCACCCTTTGCTCAAATTTCTTAACTAAGTGCAGTAATTTTAAGACGATTATCATTCTAAAGAAAGAATACAATCATACATTCAACAATCTTAAGAAATTTGTTAATGTCAATTCCTAGAAACAACTACCTGAGAAACTGCCCTCAGACAACAGATTTTGCTGATTTTGTGTAACTCTATGAAACAGTCTATTTACATTACCCTCAGGTCTCTTAGCTAAAGAATAAAACAAAAATGGCATTTAGCTAAAAATATGATTATGTTACACTCCCTTCAGAAGCACTACAGACACACGAGTCCCAAATGCTTGAAAACCACTGTCTTGCTTCATAGCTTGTGTAGGCTGCTGATGAACTATGAACTTGACTTTGAGTCTGGACATGCAAGCATAGGGAGGGAGTGAGAAGGGGATTTTAGGCTTAGGAAGTGAGAGGGGAATTTAGGTTTAGGGAGGGGGGGTTGGAGTTTCAGGTTTAGGGATCAATCAGGGACTTTAGGGGTAGGGAGAGGGGGTGGAGGTTTAGGATAAGGGAGCAAGGACTTGGTATGGGAACTGGGAAGAATGTTAGGGTTAGAGTTTAAGTTCTGGTAGGGCTATATAATTTTGTAGAGATAGGTGTTGGGAGGGCCACAAAGAACTGTGAGATTGGACTACTGAGAGTTCGAGCACCTGTAGCTCCCCCTTCTTTTTAGTTATCTTTACTTTTTAATAAAAGTGTACATTGGTAGTTAGCAGGTGAATGTAACTACAATTTATAGTGTTTAAAATTGTTACTAATAGAGGAATCATAAAAATGGTTAGTTTATATGTAAGCTCATGAAAAAATATGATTTATCAGAGTTATATAAGTAGCAAAATAAATAATTTTTTTCTTTATTTATAATAACTGCTTGTTCTTAAGGCACATGTCTGTACAAGTGTCAGCTTCTACCAATTGCTGCAGATGTGGCTTTAGTCGTCACTTGAGTTTTATGCATCAAAGGAAATCAAGGAGTGTTGAAACTGCAGTCCAGAAACCCCAAATAATCAAAGAAATGGCTCACAATGCATCAAAGGTTGGGGCTGAAATAACACTGGAATACGTCTCCAAAAAGTATTTCAAATCTTTATTCCTTAAGCCCCAACCTTTGACACAACACGAGCCATTTCTTTGTTGTTTTGAGTTCTATGTATGTTTGTTGAACAACAACAAAATAAACATTTTCCAATGCTGGTTTAGTCATGGATTTTACAATGCATTTGCACTAGATTTACAAAGTCAGTCCCTAAGCTCCTGTTTGAGTATCTAAATTTCTTAACTCTCCAACTAAACAAGTTACTACTATCATGTCAGTATGCCAGCATTTTATACTATTAATGGTTGATTAGTAGTAATCTGGCTACAGTGAAGTTTTCTATACCTTTCTGAACTAAAGACAGACATCTTCACTCTTCAATACAAAACCAAGAAGGTGCATGATAAATTAAAATTATCTTAAGTTTTCTGCTTATCTAATGTATTAACACATTTTGATATGGAATGTATGCTAAAGAATTATCTCATGGTCAGTGCATGATAAATATTGTCACTCAAACATAGAAAAGAAAGTTGTTTCAAAATCAAAGTATAAGACCACAATCTGGGCTGCACGTCATAATATTTTTGCCTTTGTTTTTGAGGTGGCATTACAGAAGGCTATGTTATATGTCTGACTTTTGGAAATAAATAAATAGATTATGTCTAGCATGTACTGAAAGCATTCTATATTCATTTTGAATGTAACGTACAGTAGCTTTCTTTTTGCCTCCCAAATGAAAAATTATGTCTCTCCCACAGCGTAAAAGAATGTGAAAAATAAGGCTACTTGTTTAATGATTGAACATACCGCTCTGACATACAACTCAATAACAGAAGCTGCTGACTAACCTGAAAAGCAAGCCTTTAGGACAGCAACAAACACAACATCACAACTGACACAAGTATCATAGGCATGACTGTGGCATACAGTTGTTATGGCAATTTGGAGTAGCTGGTGTTAGCAGCATCTCTCTTCCACTCAGTTATTGGTGTAGAGAGTAAGAACTCTATTTACATAGTGGAAGGTCAGTGGTTCAGGTCTTCACATTGCCCTCCGTCTAGGCTTGCTTTTATTTTATGCAACAAGCAGACCCATTCAATAACATGATCATGATTATTGATTGATTTTTATGGCCACCAAGTGTGTACAGTCACAATGTATTCATTTATGTATGTGTCCTTATGAGTGTCTCAGCAAAGTGCACTCATAAGTGTAAACACAAGCAAAGTAATAATTTTACATCAAACAGTAAAATGATCGAACCCCCAAAAAAGAAAACAAAAAACATTTTTTTTTCAGGAGGGCAAGCCCCCACACCCTTTGCTACTTATATATACCAACTCTGAGATTGCACACTAGCGGGGTAAGGATAAATTTCCTTACCCCTCTGCATTGCAATCTCATAGACAAGGCTGTCAGCAAAAACTCCATAGAGAAGAATGTATGCTCATATGAGTGTTCACTCTTCTTTACAGGTCAGAAACCATTCGTTCATATGAGCATTCTCTGTTCTGATCTGTAACATGCATACTTACTTTAGTTTTGTATGCCCTTATTAATTCACTTTTTCTGAGGTCCTTCATCCTTTCTGTCTGTGTTTCCATCTTTCATTATTTCATTTTTTTTTGTTATTTCATTGCATACTTAATTTATTCATGGTTATGCTGCCAGCATTTTGATGTTGTGGTTGCCACTGTCTTACAGACTTGTTAAGTAGATTATTTTGTGCCTTCTGTTCAGGAAGTTGCACATAAGAGTGGAATGCATTGATCTTTGCCCAGCTAATGGAAAAATGAGCTTCAGCTTAGTTGATGAAGTTAGATCATTAAAGCAAAATACTGAAGCTTTAGGCTGAGATTCATAGACTATAAGCATAACATACTGTTTGCATCATCTCTCGCAATGAAGCAATTGGTGGGGATTCAGAGAAACATGAATCATGTGAACACTACGGCATTAACTGAGCAATATGCAGTGCATAGTGGCTGTATAAATAAATGCTAATGATACTGCACATGCAGAACACCTCATGATGCTATGCAAATGTAAGCACATATCATGACGGATTCCCTTCATAAGCCTGAAGTTTCAAAACTTCAAACTGCAAATGGTCGAGACCATAAGATCAAAGTTTTGAAACTTTGAACGTTTTGAATGGAGATCACCGTACAGCATGGAATAGGAAATTTACCATTTTTTTCAATGGAGTGCGACCTTGCAGTTGGTATATTTATTTCACAGCAGGCTTGCCCCTTTCCAAAAACGTAAATTTTTTTTTTATTACAATTTTGAAATTTCAAAACTTCGAGCTTATGGTCTTGATCTTTTGAAACTTTGAGCTTGTAAAGTAGATCCATCATGACACCATGATTCAGAGGTAAATATAAGGAGGTTGTTATGCAACAGTGTAGACCTTTATGACATATGCCAAAGGTAACAGAGGTTAAGATCAGCAAGATGTTTTGTATCGCAACAGCAGTTATGCAACAGCATTATTTGTTTTTTGCAACTGACATCACCATTGTCCTTGTAACAGTTTGTACCTGTCAATGTAAGAAGGGAAGATTCCTGCAGATCCTTACATCTCATTGCCTCACAGACCAGTAGTTGATTGGCTGTCTCAGAGTAGTTTGTGACATGTTGAGGTGCTTGATTAGCATGTACCTCCCACATAGTGAATCTAGGACTCTGCATGTATACCTATCCCTCTCGAATCCAAGGTATGTGGAACTGTTAATATCGTGGCTAAAGGGACCATTCAATGACCATCCGGGGCACATTAAGCACATGACATGCATTTGCCTTCAAAATACTTTCTAATTTCTTGTTGTCATGCTTCTGCATGTGAATAAGCAGTTATGACTCATAAGGACTGCAGGGGAAATCATCATCACTTTGTTGGGATTCTATGACATTGCTCTCTTTCCTGAGGCACTGGATGTCATAGACTGCTAACATGTAGAAAGAATGGCTCAATATGTTTCATAGTCATAGAGAAATGTCAAGCAGAATGGCTACTAGTCCTTAAACTGCCAGATAATATGCAATCTACATAGCATTATCACAAATATGTCTGTGCTGCACCTTAGCACTTTATGAGTTTCTTATATGGTATACTTCAAACCTTTAGGAACGGTTTCATGAACCTAGTCAGGGAACTTTAGTTGATATGAGCATGTCGCAGTCATCAAAATAAAGGTTGCAATGCATTTGTCCCCTAACCCTACAAAAAAAAAAACAAATATATATATATATATGTATATATATATATATATATATATATATATATATATATATATATATATATATATATATATATATATATATATATATATATATATCTGTTATGTGCTGGTGTGTTGCAGATGATACTAGTTACTCACTAAAGGATCCCTTGTCTACAGTCCTGAGACTTTGCATAACTCGCATTCAACACCTAACACATGTGACCATAGAATGTCACTGAGCATGGGATCATTCTCCAAAAGAGTAGTTTTCATTCTCTTGATCAAACTAGAAGGGAAATACAATATACTACTGAGATGGTTAGCAAGCTTGTCATGGTATATGCCATTTTGCACAAAATGATAAGGTAGGAATCAGGAGAAGTAGCTGCAAAATATGAATGTTGTTCAACCAATACAAGAGAAAGGAGCAGATACAGGCCAAGAGATATGTGATGAAATGGAGGACAGACATACAGGACCAACATCTTGTGACAAGTGGTACAATATACATGGCGGTACTAGCAAAAACAGCACTATTTACTTGACAACTACAGACCATGACAAAAGTAAAATGACAACACGGAATAAACATAATGAATGCAGTAGTACTGTCAGGTTATGCCTTTCCATACATAGTGTGCTGACACTGTGCAGCAGACAACACACAATTGCAACACAGGCTGGAAGGTGATATGGGTCACAATCATCATCATTTGTACAGGAGATTAGTGTGTACAAGGTAAGACTCTGCTGCAATACTACAGGGATAACATTTTACTAGAGGTGAAAGCAGTAATCTCATGGTCTGGATGGTAAGGGGCCACCAAGGCCACTTCCTTCTGTGACAAGATTGGTTCCCACTATATGTTATTGACCTGCATTTACTATACTGCAGAGAGTGATATGGCTTGAAACCTGCTGTGGCTAGGATGGCATTCTACTATGGGGGTCTTAGGAATAAAATGTGATTGTCATCACCACCAACAGCAAAGGGTTCTTGGACTTATGACATCCCATGATACTGTTTTTGATCATGTACTATGCATAGTTCCTTGATCACATTTATCCAGTCCCTATTCACCACATGCTGGAAACTATCTCATTCATGAACCACTGTCACAGAGGTGGCAAATACAGTGGCACTGATTTCTCATGATGGTGCTTTCAGAAGCAGTGAGTGCCACAAAAGCCTCAGTAGACCCCTCATTTCATTGTGTGTATACACTAGTTCTGCACAAATCTGATTGAAGTCATGAAGGCATCAGGCAGCACCTGTCCCAACTCCTTAGTGCACTTTGTACTGACAGACTGTGCATTGATAACAGGATTGTATATCTGTTGATTGATCCTTAGCATTGCCCATATGTACAGGATCATATGATAATAGGAAGTTACTAGGCTGTTGGCCCTGATGCCCTTACAAGCCTAGACAAGAATTTAGCCCATGTTCCAACAAGTCAGCACCCAATGCCACTGTCCAGCAAGGACACAGGTGGAATCCCAGGGGTGTATTTTCTGTTCCCCATTATGTTATTCAGGTTGTGCTTAAAATGGTTAATGAGGTACTCTGTTTGAGGTGGAGAGGGAGTCTATTCCACAAAAGGGGGAGTCTCTGAGACACAAATCTGTCTCGCCAACAAGTCCTATTGATGTCACCCAGGTTGAGGTCGCATGTGCGGGTTACTCAAGTGGAGCTTGACTTGTGGATATGCAGCAGTCCCATCAGGGTGGGGTCTGAGATTGCTTTGTTTGCCAGACAGAGGTCATGTCTGAAGAATCTGTAGAAGACTGAGTAGAGGGACAGGGCCTTTAGCCTATCTGTGTAGGGTAGATGTTTGAGGCCTTGGATTCTCCTGGTGAGAAACCTCTGTGGTCTCTTTAGCTGCTGTATGCGCTTTGTGAAGTACATGCCGAAAGGGACATTGTACTCAATAATGGGTCTTATAAGGGAAGAATACAGGAATGTTATGACTACCTTGTCCCTGGATGAGATACCCTTACTAATGAGGTGGGCCATGTAGAAAGTTTTCCATACAATGGAGGCAATATGGTGGTTAAAAGTCAGTTTGCTATCATCCTGTGTGCCCAAGTCCCTCACGACTGATTGCATGCTTAGCACCTTATTATCAATGTGATAATTTATGGGACGTCACTCTCCCCAAAGGGGATGATGATGCATTTTTTGGCATTCAGTTTGAGGCCATGTTTCCTGTACCAGTTATTTGTTTGGGTGAGACCCTCTTGGAGGATGTCTACATCACTAGAGGAATTGATGACAGCACCCAGCTTGCAGTCATCTGCAAACTTAGTTAGCCATAGTCCACTGGTTTTGGCCTGCACCTCAGAAAAGTATATTCCAAACAACAGTGGCCTCAAGACCAGTCCTTGGGGTACACTGCTTGTTACGGGTCTACTGCTTGAGGTGGCTTTCCTTATTTTGAATAGGTGGGTTCTATCAGTGAGCCAGTTTGCTACACAACTGGTGACATATTGATGCCTAGTTGAGAGAGTTTATCTATTATACCTGATTCGGTATAATAATAATGTGGTCGGATCTTATCAGGGATAATGACACTGTAGGGTTGCTGCAGTGGTTACTCATGTGTTGGTTAATACCAAGTCCAAGATATTTTCACCTCTTGTGGGGGTGTTGACCTACTGGTCATTTGGCATTTTGCATGACAAAGTCAAAGGGATTGTATCGAAGGCTTTGGCCAGGTCAATGTAGGTGGTGTGCACTGTTTTCCCCTCGTCCATGGCCTTGGTGACTGTCTCAAAGAAGTCGACCAAATTTAACAGGGATGACCTCCCCTTGACAAAACCAAACCCTGTGGGATCGAGCGTCTGGAGGTTGGCAATGTCCTTATTAATGAGATGCATGATAATCCACTCCATAGCTTTGCAGATCAGGCTAATTAAGCTTATGGGTCTATAATTTCCTGGATCAGTGGATGCTCCACCTTTGTGCAAAGGGATGACATTGGCTATCCTCCAGTCAGCTGGGAGGAAGCTGGTACTCAGGCTTTGGTTGAATATAGTGCCTAATGGTGCTGCAAGTTCCTGTCTGAGTTCATGTAGGATGCAGCCTAGGATGTTATTGGGTCCCACGCAGGCTGTATTTTTTGCCTTTGAGAGGCCAGTGATGACTTGCTCCCTAGAGATAAGGGGAAGGGAGCAGGTACTGGGAATGTCCTGTTTTACTGATGGGGAGCAGAGGGATGAAGTTTTCACTGAACCTGTCTGCCAGCAGGTTGGCTATATCTACAGAGTTTGTGTATGTGGTGTCCTTGTCCACCAGTTCTCAGCAGATCTGGATGCTTCCCTTGAGACTGTGGACATATGTGAAGAAGGTCTTATGATTATCTTTAGTAGATGTGACTAGTTTGGACTCGAAGTTTGCTTTGGAGGGTTGCACTAGTGTTCTTATCTTCCAGTTAGGCACCTGCTTCTTCTTGGTCCTGGACAGCAATTATTTCCTTTTATTATATAGCTTATTTATTGTAGCTGTCTACCAGACAGGTTTACACTTTCTTAAGAAGGATGATTTTGTCCTGTCGTGTATTCCTGATTCCATGCAGCTATATAAATGCTCATATAGTACTTTGGTGTAGGTTTGGACATATGTGCCAATTCCTATGGGGGGTGGCTGTGAAGCTGTATACCTTTCCTCGGGATGTTGAAATCAGCTTTGTTTGATCCTAGCTGGGGTGGGGGTGGGGGTCGGGAGAGATGGTGACTTTGAAAGTGACTGCTTTGTGGTCGGATCTTATCAGGGATAATGACACTGTAGGGTTGCTGCAGTGGTTACTCATGTTGGTTAATACCAAGTCCAAGATATTTTCACCTCTTGTGGGGGTGTTGACCTACTGGTCCAAGGCATTTGCATTGACAAAGTCAAGGAATCTCTGGGCATTTGTATTTTGACGTGTATTTCTTCCAATCTATAGTTGGATAGTTAAAGTCACCCAGGATTAGGGGAAAGGGTTGAATCTTGATAGATTCTAAGAGGTCCAGATAGGTGGAGTTGGCATCTTGAGTCAAAGTTGGAGGCCTATAGCTAGTTACGATTTGAATAAGTGTCTTATCAATTGTTAATTGCACCTGGAGTGTTTCCTGTGTGTCATACTGTTTGACCAGCCTGGAGGTGTGTATGTCTTTTATATATATTGTAAATCCACCTCATTTTGCTTTGCTGAATAATCTGGTATGGCTGGGGTGCTCTCCACAGCTTTAAACTAGGTTTCTTTGATTGCACATATGTCAGCATCTTCCAAGGTTAAGAATGCTTGCAATGAGTGCAGTTTCATGTTTATACGCTTAGCATTTGGCAGCATGACCTTTAATTTACATTTTGATGACATTTTCATGTTGGTAGTTTTGACCTCATGGCATTGCCTAAAAAAAGCAATATGGGGGTGGCAAGAGCCTTTGCCAGGGGCCTGAAGCTCAAGGGAGACAGATGCAGGCCATCTCTGGCAAAGCATTGTGGTTTGTCAATCATGTCATCCCAGGCTGTCAGATAATGGATCCCCTTGGAATGACACCAGAAATGAAGCCAATTGTTAAAGTCAATCATTTTCTCTTTGTATTGAGACATCATTCTGGGTGACAGTAGAATGCTTCTTAAGGTTAGGAACATACTGCCTGGGAAACATATTCAACGAGCTCGATCATGTCTCTCTTCATATAGTCCAGAGAGGTACATCGCAAATTATTCATGCCAACATGGACTATGACAGAGTCATAACAGTACCTGTTGAGAGACTTGAGTGCATATGAGATATGGTGGATTCTGGCATTCGACAAACAACTACGACTTTTCCCTTATCCAGCCTTTTGAAGGGCACATCTATGTGTATACCTCTGCATAGGCCAACATGTTTGTGGGGTTAGGGAGGCTTTAAAATTACCTATGCTATCACTTAATAGAAGGCAATTTGCCGTAGAAAATTATTTAGGGTTTTAGGGATTGAGGGCGGTTCTACCATTGCATTTATTTCAAAGAAGACTGATTTATGATCTGATCTTTTCAATGACATTACGCTGGGAGGAGGCAATGCTCACCCATGTTTGTGAGTACTATGTCAAAGATGTTTGAGTCTCTACTGGGAGTGCAGACCAGCTGCTCCAGAGCATTTGTATTAACAAAGTCCAGGAAACTATGAGCCTGCTTGTTAGTGATAATGTATATTTCCCAGTTTATGGAGGGATACTTAAAACCACCCATGAGTAGTGTACTGACCTGAATGGTAAGTGATTCTAGTAACTTCAGATATGTGGAGTGATTTTCATAGTTCATGGTTAGGGACCCATAGCTAGCAATAATATGGTGGGGGATTTTGCCTATGGTCAGCTAGACATGAAACAGCTCAAGCAAGTCATCCTGACTGACCAGTCTAGAGGTGTGAATCTTTTGTAAATGGAAACACCTCTTCCTTTCATTCTTTTTTCTTTTTCACAGGGTGGTCTGCATGTGTGATAGGCATTGTAGCCTTGCACTGCTGGGGTGCTTTCCACGGCCATGAACCATGTCTCTGTAACTGCACAGATGTCACCATTCTCCAGGGTGAGAAGACCTTCCAGGGAGTGCAGTTTCTTGTTAAGACTCATACCATTGAGCTTTAGTTCCTTCAGTTTGATGTGAGAAGAATATATTACACTGATCAGTCTGTTGGTTTGGCACTACTTAAAAGGCCAGTATTTGAAAGCCTAGTGGTCATAGGTGCAGACTATCACTGGCAAAAAACTTGGTCTGTCAATTGTGTCATCCCAGGCTGTAAAATGCTGTGTCCCTTTCCAATGACACCAGTAGCTAAGCCAATTATTTAAGTCAATAACTCTCTGTTTGTATTTTGGTGTCATTCTTGATGAGGGTAAAATGCCGCTCATTGTGAGGCTTGTATCAGCCTACAACATGTATTCAGAGAGGTCCATCTTATCTGTCTTCATATAGTCCATGGAGGTACATCTTAGTTCATTAACACACACATGGACTATGACTGAGTCATACTGGTACATTATGGTTGAATGACCTGAGTACCTGCATGATCTGGTGAATCCTGGCCCCTGAGAGGCAACTGACTATAACCCTTTCTTTATCCACCCTGGTGATGGGGGGGGGGGGCATTCATGTGTTTTTAACGATGGAGTCTCCTATGTTCAAAATGTTTAAATGAGTGGTGCTTCACCTTTAGAGGCTAGCTTGTGGAGACACTGTGATGCGTATTTTTATGTGTAGTGGTTGGTGTTGACTTGGTTTTCTTTGCATGTTATTTCTGGGGACAGTGTATGGGAGGCCTCTGAGATTTTGATAAGTTACTTTTGAGTACCTCAACATATGTGAGTTTATGTGTCGAGATCTTATTTAGTCAGGGAAATGATGTGCATGTGCTGACAATCTGTTTGTCATTTGTTTTGTCAGTATGTGAGAGTCATGTCTCAATTTTCATAGTGTAACTACATCTCTTACATACTGTATTTGTTTGTTTCAGGATTAAGTGGTTGTCAGTATACATGAAACAATTGCTACATTGCCTCAGGATGCCCACGTCCACCAGGCTGACCACAAATACAGCAGGACAGTGCCTATCCATGGTTTCAGGTTTATTACTATGGGTTTAACCAGGGAGAAGAGTGGGTAGATTTAACTAGACTGGGATGATAGCACATGGACAAAGAATTGGTGCTATGCTCAGTATGAACTGCAGGTATCCAACAAGGTGATACAGCTCTGTGTACAACTCAGATGCTTGTAGAGCAGCAGGGGGACTGGGAAGGTTGCAGAGATAGTTATTCTAAGGGAGATTTTAACTTAATAGTATTTGAATCTGTAAAGTGTACTGCTAAATTCCGCTGCATGGACAACAGCCTAGCACAAATACTGGGCTTAAATAGAATCAGAAAACCAAGGTATATGACATCAAGGCCTGCAGAGCAGACAGGATAGCTTTTAGCCAGCAACTCCCAACTCAGGTTTGCTACAGCACATTTCTGCCACAAGAGTGTAGTCAGAAAGTCTAAATGCTGGCTTTAGAGCTCAAGTGCATGGAAACCACACAATCTTGATACTAATGCCCTCTAAAACTGTCAGACACCATGTAGTTAAGTACTACAGCAGCAGTGGAACAGTTCATAGATTAGTACTAGACTACCTGCTGTTGGGGGCCATTTTAAGCCTAACCAATTACCCCTTGTGAGAATCAACCCCTGCACCTTGTGTTTGGAAGGTAAACACCTTAATCATTATGCTAACCTCCCACCCTACTCTGTGGGACTGTATTATTGACACAGTTATGCTCTTCTGACTACACACACACACAAATTGGCCTCAGTAAGATTAGAACCTCTACCTACCTAGGTCACCAGCTAAACAGCTTTGAAGCTCTACTAAAGTGTGAGAAATATAACAGTGAATACTGGATTTTTATGAAGTACAGCAAACATGATCATCAGGTATTAAAAATCATAGTTATTTTTGTTCTTTAATCAGCAGATGGCTTTAGATGCAGTAGATTATGTGTAACTCTCGGGTTAAGTATACAAACCAAGAGCAGCTCTGAGGAATTGAGCACAAACCCACACAAACACTAGGCGTATATAGAATCAGAAAAACAAGTTTTACAACAGCAAGACCTACAAGCCAATCAGGAAAACACGCAATAAGCTTTCAGCCAGCAGTCCCCATCTCAGATAGGTTTGCTTACAGCACACTTCTGCCACAAGAGTGCAGTCAGAAAACATACTTAATGTACAAATGTAATTTTAAAGCTCAAGTACAGGAAAATAACACAATCTAGATACTACTGGCCTGTAAAACTACCAGATATAATGTAATTAAGTATTACAGCAGCAGTGGAAACAGTGCATCTTTGAGACTCTACCAGAAATGAAACAATACAGGATTCTTATGAAATACAGTAAAAATAATCAGCAGAAGTGCAGAATGATGCTTAGATGCAATTTGTTTTCATTTTGTACATAAGTTTGCTTATGGCAGCAATACTTTCATAATATGGGCAAATGCAAACTCTGATACCATGCTCTGTATGACATCTGTGGTATCATACAACAGAATGACGGCATCTGTCAGTCCCTAGGCTAGATGCCAGTAGGTGGTACAGTAAACAAATATAGCTAACAAACCCACTGATTCCTACTGAGCTTCAATGCAAATACAACAGTATGACTTTCTATGATGCACCTTAGCAGCTAATGGTAGGAGTTAGTCTTCTCAATGACACAGCTGTCATTCTGAAACTCCATAAGATATACATATAAGACTGCAATGCTGCATGAGATAGGGCTTAAAATGATGCTTCATTAGTTTGTAGCATTTGGCATTAGGAGTTTTAGTTTCAGTATTGCTAGATAACTTCATTACTTAATACTTAGTCAAACTATCAGACACTCCCACACAAGCTGTTCATGAAGCCTTCATGACCTCTAATTAGTGAAAGTGCACCAATGAGTGCATGTTTGCCATACTGTTCATTTAATGGAAACATTGAGTGGTTGTGGCTGCTATTCCAGCTTTTAAATGGAGGTCTCCATTCTGGTACAAAAAGGAGAACAAGATTTCCATGTCCTTCTTTTACAGTGCCTACAAGAAGTGCCTCTTGGACCAAGATGATGGCTGAATAAAAAAAGCAAATGTTTTATATGACTTGTTCCAAATTTTGGCCAGGGCAACAAGTATAAACAATGGTGACAAGCAGTGCAGGCATTGTTAAAAATACCTGAAGTAACTCCACTCTGACCTTCATTTGTGGGAGACAGCAGCCAGCCATATACCATAAGAATTCTGTAAGCATTTCTAGATGCTACATATAATAATTGAGAGGTCACTGACCTATCTTGTATTAATGACATATTTTTCCTTACAGCTGCAGAGAACTGGATACTCAACGTGATAAGTTACCACTAAAAGCAGGCATAAAGTACAGTTGTCTAAGAGCTTACCATAACAATAGATGTCCTACTGATCACTGTTGCAGTATTTCAAACAAATTAGTTAAGGCCATTGACATCCAGCTAGGGTACCAAAAGCTTAACCTTCCTTAAGTTGTACATCTGACCTGCAACCTTAGCTCTTAAGCATAGGGGTATATAGGCAGACATATGGGTATATAGCCTCAGACTGTCTCCAAGCCAGTGGTCTGAAGATCACTGAGAGTGACTGGTCAACTAAGAAGGGCCAAGCATAAAGTGGTAAAAAACCCTCTCAGTCCTGTGGTCTTGTCTAAAGGGTAAAATGAGGGAGAGTGATAGAGATATGGAGAGAATATAGTAACCAACTTATAGGGAAAGGAGGGTGAGAAAGAGTACTTCAGTTAGTAGAATGCTATCATTGGTGCTAAACACTTTGTGGAAACTCTTGGGCTGTGGAAAGTCCAAAAGGCAAAACATTAAATTGAAACTGAGGTAAGACAGTATGGAACCTGATGAATCTCCTGCTGATTGGTATATGGAGGTAGGCAGCCTTTAGAACCAGGGATACTAAGTATGCCTGAGGAAGTATGAAAGGCAGCAGTGTGTGCAGTGAGAGCATTTTAAAGGCTGGCACTTTTAGAAAGTGTTTAGCAGACAGGGATCCAGTATTGGTCTCCACTGATCTTCATTTCGTGGAACTAGGAAGAGTCTGAAGTAAAAACCTTTTCCTATGAATTCTGTGGGCACTGCTTCTACAGTGCCTTGTGCATGCAATTCTTGGAGAATGGATGATAGAATATGGACTTGTGTATGTGCGTGTGTGTGCGCGTGTGTGCGTGTGTGTGTGTGTGTGTGTGTGTGTGTGTGTGTGTGTGTGTGTGTGTGTGTGTGTGTGTGTGTGTGTGTGCGCGTGTGTGTGTGTTCATGTGTGGTGGGGGGTAGTTATTACATTCAGAGGGACAAGTTATTTCCAGGCCATAGCATAACCCTTTTTATAATAGAAAGCACCCAATGGTCTGTGGTGATCTTTTCCCATCTTGAGATTGACTGAATAAGCCTTTTGGATAGAGGCAGGCCAGGACCAAGGGGTTGAGGAATGTTGATATGTAGATAGTCACAGTGATTTGTCTCCAAAGGAAGGTCTCCTACATGTGGAATACCTCTGTGATTTTTGGGGAATCTTTAATTGTGAGCCTTCTTGCATTTGTAAATGGGTCTGGAGCCCCTTCTAATGAAAGAAGTGGGCTTGGTTAGGTAATTCCTATAACATCAACAGACATGGGTAACAGAATCTGTGTACAGCCTTTCATTGTTTTGTGTTGCCCTTGTAGAGCTTTAAATAGGTTTCAGATTATGGACCATGCAAAATGTACTTCTTTAAAGAATTACCAATATGTTTGAATTTGAAGTCCTCTGGCATGGGTTGATTGAGCAACCATGCATATTTGTGAATGACAGAGCCCTCAGCAGCTGATCTATTAGAGACCTTTACAGCATCATAACTACATTTTATAACATGTCTGGCTACCTGAGTAGTATAATTAAGTAAGGACAGTTTTTGTTGTTTGGAATATGGCCCCTGTGAATCCATTATCTTGTTTAAGAAGTTGAATATGAATAACAGGTACTTGGTCAACTAGTTTTGATAATTAATTGCCTTGAATGCCAAAGTGGAAGCAGTGTAAACCTTTTTTCCCCTCTTATCCATAGCCCTACTATCTTTGTCTGAATGAGGGTATTGGTGTTGGGAAGCAGTTTTGAAGGTATATCAGAAAAGACAGAGGTACTGCAGAGGTGACTGCAACCGGATATTTGTACAAGAACTGAAGTTCATTAGAAAGTTTATAAAATCTGTCTGGTCTTTTGGGTGCAGGAGGTTGTGAATCAGTGGTAGACAAGGAAGACTGGATGGCATTCAGGAAAGCCCCAAGAATGTGAAAGACAGGTGATGGAGGAGGAGTGTCCATTTCCAAAAGGTTATAATATCTTTTCAGGACCTTTATAATCGGGCTAGACTCCCACTCAGAATGTTTCATCATGTTTACAATTGCTCTCCAAATGAAGCTTATTCAACAGGAGTGTCAGGGGAAATGGAGACTTTGTCATTAAAAGGGATTTGGCCAGGAAGAATATTTGAGAGGTGTATGCCAGGGAATGATCAGAGTCAGAGACAATCTTCCTCTTGTGAAGAAGATGAATCTGCAGTAATATTTGGGGGGTCTGGGAGGAAGAGGGTGTTCAGAAAATGAAGGAGGTTTCAGGACCATAATGGCCTTAAGCAGGCCTTGAGAAAAGTCTATTCATTCCTTCTCTCTACATGGAGGAGGGGAAGAAACATGCTTAGTTTTTTTTGTAATTTCTTCTTTGGTGTGACATCAACCTGAATCATGTGGGGTGGTACAGACCCCGACGTACCTCAGTTAACTTACCAGTGTGATCTTATCCCTAACTAGAATCTGTTGGATGACATCCTAGCCCTCTGAAATAATGATATGCAGTTCACATTTCTTTGTGCTAGTAATTTCTTCAGTCATAAAGCCCTCCAATACTATACCAGCCTCTTGCAGGCTCTTGGGAGTGGGCACCAGAGGTGGAATCAGATGTACTGTATCATGGGTTCTGGAGCCTCAGCAGCAAAGGCCCCATTATCAGAAAAGGTTGACTGATTATTTTGTCTGCAACTTTTGAGGGGTGGAGGAATGTCTGGGGAAGCAGAATACACCAACTTGGAGCGGGCTAAATGCTTCAGACATTGGGTCTCCAAGAAAGTGTTCAGCAAAATGAAATGAGATTGCAAAGTCATCGGCACCAAAGGACTGACACATGGAACCGGTCTTGTAGACATGTTCTGCACCTAGGCAGAGGAGACACTGGATATGCAGATCTTTGTATGGGATTTGTTAGGTCTATATCAGAAATTCAAAGTTTCAAAATTCAAATCTGATATGGTTAACAACATATGATCGAAGTTTTGAAACTTCAGATCTTTTAATGGAGATCTCCGTAGAGCACAGAAAGAGAAGATTTCCCTTATCTGCACTGTAGTGTGATCTCAGAGCTGGTATATTTAAGTAGCAGGAGGTGTGGGGGTGCAGGGGGCCTGGCCCCTTGCTCAGAGCATTTAAATGATTTGTTTTTGGAGGTTTTTGTGCTTTATTACATTTTCGATGTTTCAAGACTTCAATTATATGGTGTCGACCATATCAGATTCGAAGTTTTGAAACATTGATAATGTAATATAGACCTGAATTGTCTACCACACTCATACTGATTCCTTCTAGCTGACATCTAATACAAATAAAGCACCACAATAAAGGTAAATAAAGGAAAGTTCCCCAGTGGGGAACCTATCTGTTTTTAACGAACCTGCAGTACCAATGACCAGACAACTATCAATCCAGCTGATACAAGACCTGCATTTGGGTTAGCAGCGAGATAGTCTATGGATCTGTGCTTACACATCTGCTTATATACCCCCACACTTATGGTCACTCATTGGATGTATGACCTAGGCAAAGTTAAGCTTTGGTACCCTGGCTGGACATCAGTGGTGATAACCAATTTGTTTTTTGCTTACCACAGCAGTGGTTTCAGTTAGGACATTTATCAGTTCTGCAGTATGAGTAACATTTGAATATCAGTTACAGTATGGACTTTTCTTTCTGTCATGTTGTTGTGTTTGTCATGTCATTTATTGTAATCTTCCTATTGTGTCTCTGCTATTTATATCCAGAGAAGGAGGAGAAGGAAAAATAGTCTTTCCTATAGTGTCCTCACACATACCTGCTGCTGCAACTGAGAATGTTTATGATGAGGAGTATGAGACTGCCTGGCAGGAGGGTGGTGAAGGGCCCTCTCAGGAAGACAGTCGTGCTCTGAACCCTTCCTTGCCAAAGCATCATCTTCAAGTATTGGCACACACACTGAGATAGACCAATATCTCTATACATCTTTTGGAAGACTGAACAAGTCCTAGAACAAACATTGGATTTGTCCAACTGATAGACACAGTCACTGGGCCATAAGAAAGGTCAACTATCCCACATCTGTTTCCTAGATGCTGGGGTAAGTGCAAGTTCAAGACCAAAAATTGGGCTAGGATTTCCCATAGGCTGTCATGGCTTCCTATCATGCCAGCACCTCACCCTTCTACCTTCATGGTGTGATCCCTTCCTAGTGTGTCATACCCCATGTCTTATGCATTTTCCAACCTTCCCCCTCACAATTTGTCCACCCCACTTTGCCTGTGACCATCCACTCCTGTTTATACTGTCTGCTTGTTTGCACCGGCAACTTCCATACCCTCTTACCTTAGCCAGCTTACCTTTGTATGCCATACCCAACAACCCACCCCCTTTTTATAACAAAAGGGACACTTTCTCCCAAAAAAATTTGACCAGCCCCCCCCCCCCCCCCATACTCAGTATACCACCCCGGCCTTTCATTGTCTTCTAGGGTATCCTTGTGTGTTTTTATCTGCCAGTTCTTCTCCCCTTCCCTATGTACCAATTGTCTGCCCATTATGTTGCTTGGCAACACAGTTTACTGTACTTAAAAAATTGTTGTGGCATGTCTCTCTCCTTCTATCAGACTGCAGTGCTTAGCTTTATAGACCACATGCACTGCCATCTGTGCTGATTTAATGACCTTATTGACTGGCACATCTGGAGGGTAAGCATGACACTGCAAAAAGTACAGTTGTGTACACTTACCATAAATGTAGATGTTTGAGTGTATTCACTGTTGCAGTCAGAACTTGTGGGGTTATCCATGCTGGGTAGCCCTTGGCCGGCCCAAATATCAGAGTAAAGGGTTTCCCTCCTGCTTCGGCTGTCTGGTGTCTGAAGCTGATGTCAGGTCATCAGGGCTATAAAATGAGGCAGCTGATGCCATTACATCAGTTTTTCTTGCCCCCAATAGGTAGGAGCCCCCAAGAAAGAGAAAAAAGGGGATGGTGGGAGGGAAACAAGACTGCAGACGTGAATACACTCGAACATCTACATTTATGGTAAGTGTTCACAACTGTACTATGTTCTTTGTGTTTCACTGTTGCAGTCATCACTTGTGGGAAGATTCCCAAAGCTGAGAAACAGGGTGGAGAGAAGGACGGGAAGGAGTAAAACTCCACGATTGCACCTTTTCAAGGGGATGCCAGCATGCCCTGCAGGACTGAAGATGCAAAGCCTGCCCTGCTTTTGGAGAATGTAGCCAGCTGGTAGTGTTTGGTGAATGTGTGGATGAATGTCCAGATAGCAGCTTCCAAAACATCCTTGGCTGGAACCCCTCTCAGGAAGGCAGTGGAAGTAGAGGCTGCTCTAGTGGAATGTGATCTGATGGATTTGGGAGGACTCTTTCCATGAAAGGAATAGCAGAAATGGATGCAAAGTGAGACCCATTTAGAAGTGGTCTGTTTGGATATGGGTTCCCCTCTGCCCCAAGAGCAAAAGAGACCAATAGCTGGTCAGATTTTCTGAATGACTTGGTCCTATCCATGTAATATCTCAATTGTCTGTGCACATCCAGGGTATGCAAAATTATTTCCCCTTTATTATGAGGGTTGGGAAAGAAGGTAGGGAGATGGATGGCCTGGTTGAGGGTAACATTCGGGACCACCTTAGGCATAAAGGAGGGGTTGGTCCTAAGAGACACCCTGTTAGCATGGAAAATGATGAAGGCTCAGTGGCCATAAGGGCCTGAAGCTCAAAAACTCTCCTGGCTGAGATGATGGCCAGCAAGAAGGCAGTCTTCCAAGAAAGGTACTTCAGGTCCACTGAAGCAGCTGTCTCAAATGGAGGCAAAGTAAATTTTTCCAGGACATCAATTAGATCCCACCCTGGAGTAGGTGACCTTCTAGGTGGTCTGATGTGGGCCACTCCCCTAAGGAACTGCTTTAAAAGGAGGTGAGAAAACATGGGCTGATTCAATTGGATATAGGCAGAGATAGCCAAGGCATGTATCTTGATAGAGGAGTATGACAACCCCTTTTCTAGGAGCTCTGCCAGGCAGTCCAGAACCAATGCCAGACTGACATGGGTGCTGTTAACACCCTTGCTCTGTATCCAGATAGTAAATCTTTTCCATTTACCAGAGTAGGAGTTTCTGGTGCTAGGCCTTCTGGCCTCCTTAATAATATTTAAAACCTGCCTGGTTAAGGCTGTAGTGTTATCCACCTTTGGGGTATAAGCCATGCAGACATCTTGAGTGTAGGAAGGTCTGGATGCAATACCATCCCTTTCTCCTGAGTTAAAAGGTTTGCTGTGAGAGGCAGGTGCATGGAAGGCTCTTTGGCCCAACTCAGGAGCAAGGGGTACCAGTGCTGTCTTGGCCAGTCTGGAACAATGAGAATAGCCATTGGCCCTTCCTCCCTGATCTTGAGAAGTACCCTGGGAATCAGGGTCAAGGGAGGGAATGTGTACACAAACCTATTGCCCCAGTGGAAGGACTGGGCATCCATCCTCCATGCTTCTGGATGGAACTCGCTGGAGCAGAACTTGGTTAGCTGGTGTTTCTTTGTGGTTGCGAAAAGGTCTCTGTGCAGGTTCCCCCAGTTTTGCCTGATGGTGAGAAAGGTCCCCTTGTGCATCTGCCACTAGTGGGGATCCAGGAGATTTCTGCTTAACTGGTCTGTCAGGGTGTTCTGTTTCCCTGGGATATACTGAGCTATCAGATGCAGTCCCAGATTTGAGGCTGACTGCCAGATTTGCATAGCTAAGCAACACAGGGGGTAGGAGTGAGTGCCTCCCTGGTTGTTGATGTACCACATTACTGTTGTGTTGTCTGTCTTGATTAAGAGCACTCCTGGTCTCAGGTGATCCTTGAAAGCTAGGATTGCCCTGTGCACCACCAGCATTTCTTTTAGGTTGATATAGAGGCCCTGAACCTCCTGTTCCTAAATGCCCTGAGTCCACATACTTCCTTGGTGTGCCCCCCAGGCCATGTCTGAAGCATCTGTGGTGATGGTCTGGCCCTGGGGAAGAGTGATGATGGGTAGACCCTTGTTCAGGGTACACACCTCTGATCAACATAGGAGCTCTTTCTTAAAGCAAGGAATCAGTGGCAGCTGGTGTTCCAGTGATTTTGAGTGTTGGCACCAAAGGTTTCTGAGGTACCATTGTAGTTTCTTTATGTGCAGTCTGGCTAGGGGTACCAACAGGATGCAGGAAGCCATGTATCCCAGCACCTGCAGGAACTTCCTTGATGTGAGATGAGTCCTGTGAGCCAGCTGTGAAAAGTAAGAGGGGAGGAAGCTCTGCTTCTCCTGAGGGAGGGAGGCTGTTTGTGTTGATGTGTCCAGTAGAGTTCACAGGAAGGATAACCTTCTTGTGGGGTGAATTTGGGACTTATCCCAGTTGATTGTGAATCTCAGGGAGGTTAGTAGAGTCTGAATAAAAGTAAGGTCCTGCAGGAGTCTTTCCTTGGTGTCCATCTGGATGAGGCAGTGATCCAGGTCAGGATAAATCTGCATGCCCTTCTGTTTGCAAAAGGCAATGACAAGAGCCAGCACTTGGTAAAGACTCTGGGAGCAGTAGATAACCCAAAGGGCAGAGCAGAGAACTAAAAGTGTTCTTAACCTGCTCTGAAGCACAGGAAACTACTGCAGGACTTCCTTATGGGGATATGGAGGTAGGCATCCCTCAGATCTAGGATCAGTAGCCAAGCATTTGGTATCAGTATTAGCAAAAGCTTGTGTAGGGTCAGCATTTTGAATTTTGGGACCAGGAGGGACAGATTCAGAGTGGATAGGTCGAGAATAGGGTGCTAGGTGCCCTCATTTCTGGGTACCAGGAACAGTGTGGAATAAAACCCTTTTCCATCTTGTTCCTTTGGTACAGGTTCCATGGCACCTTGGGCACAAAAATTTTGCATCTGGTGGATTGCCTCTGCCCTCTGGTTTGCTGGTACATCCAGAAAACCTGAATATTTGTTTTGTTTCTTGAAAGAGAATCTGTACCCGCTGGTAATAATTTTTAGAACCCATAGATCTGAGGTGATGGCCTGGCAATTCTGTAGGAAGAGGGAAGGTTTTCCTCCTAGTCTCTCTGGGGGGATGGGGGCAGAGGGGATGGGAGAGAGTCATTGTGAGTACTTGGAGAAGGGAGTGGGCTTAGATATTGCAGTGGTCCATTGTCTGGATCTCTGATGGCTTTGTAACTGGTGCCTAAAAGACTTGCCCCAGCACAGGTTTTGTTTGGGTAGGAAAGGATCAATGCTTTGTGAGGAAGTTCCTTCTGAACCTGGGAGGCTGTACCTGCAAAAAATCCTTCACAGTCTGCATAGAATTGGACTTGTCTTCCATTTTTTTAATAACCTCCTCAGCTTTAGATCTGAACAGCTGGTCCTTGTCCAGAGGGGTGTCTAATAACTTGGACTTTACCTGGTCAGGCAATGGTTGTTCCCTAAACCAGGCATACCTTCTGGTCACTGAGCCAGATACTGCAGCCATGCTAGAAGCTTCCAAGGCATCAAACACACAATGCAAGGAATGCTTTGCTACCTGGGAGCTAGAAAATATAAGATCTGCTAGTTCTCTGGTTGTACTGCTGTCTGGTAGGGTGAACATTTTTTGTTTTAATAATTCCAGCACATTTTATTGGTATTTGAGCATATGAAATTGACAATTCAGAGCTCTAGTGGCTAAGGTAGCCGAAGTGTAGACCTTCTTTCCTAGTCTGTTTAAGGCCATGCTCTCTTTATCAGTTAGGATGGGTTTTTTTGAGGAGCTAGCCCTAGTTCCCTTAGGACCCTGAGTAATGACCTCTGCGTCAGCTGTAGGGTTTTTAAAAAGATACTTGTGGGTGTCTTCCACCCTATAATATGTCTGGCTTCCTGGGGGCAGGGGGGAGAGAGTCTGGAGTGAGTGCAGATTCCAAGAAGATGTCCTCCACCACATCCAAGATTGGGGGAATGGTCAGAGGTTTGTGCTGTGGCAGGTCAAGGAACTCTCTCAGTCTCTTCTTTGTCTGAGAGTAATCCTGTGCCTCCCAGTGAAAATGTTCCCTGAGGGAATTTAACGGTTCCCCGAAAGAGAGGTCCTCAGGTGGGGAAGCAGAAGGAATAGGGTCCTCAGCATCAAAATCCTGAAATGCTGCAAAAGGCTACTCTTCAGTGTCCAACTCTTCTAGTTCAGACCCTTCTGACTCCTGGTCAGAAAGAGCCTCAGGGGAAGTGTCCCTCTTCCTTTTGGCTGGGGTGGTTTGGGTAGGCTGGCTTCCTCTTATCAGAGTGATTAAATCCTCTGCCATTCTGAGCAGCTGCTGCAACCATGTAGCAGGCTGGGAGGAAGGAAGTCGGTGGCTTGGCCCCTGGGATGGGGTCTTTTTAGGGTTAGTCCTGGTCTTGGGCCTATTGAATTCAATGGCCTTATGCAAGGTTAGTTTAACCAGCGGCATGTTCTTCAGTCTCTGCCTGTCATCAGTCATTGGTACGGTTTCTATGGAAGCTAGTGCCTGCAAAGCAGCTCCAGACCGAACCACAGGACTGAAGGCCAACATACCATCAGGAGAAGATGGACCCGGTGGCATACAGGACTCCAAATGGGTCTCAGTAGAGGCCTGTGATGGTTCCTTGGCTGACGTCAGGGGCTGTGAAGGTGCCTCACTGAGTTCAGCTACTCTAATGGATGGAAGGCTAGCTGACTTTGGATCAGAATCGTCAGAGGGCCTAACTCTCTGAGGCCTATCCTTTTTCTTATCTTTCTTCTTTTTTGGAAATTCAACAGCAGCCTGAATGACCAATGCCATTTTGTGGTGAGAAATACTCTCTGTGAAGTGTCTAGCTACAATTTCAGCCCTTCTTCTAATAGTCCTAGCATTAAACAGAGCACAGAACTGAAATCAGCCTACGTTGTGGTCCGGGCCTAGCCAGGTGATGCACAGAGTATGGAAGTCTCTGCGTGGGATCTGTTTTCCACAACAGAGACAATTATTAACTTTCTCTGACATCAGTTAAATACAAAAAAAAAGGTTCCCCAACAGGTTACTTAGCTTTATACGGTTACTCACTCACTCTGGCAACAGCAGACTGATGCACTCACAGACTGCTTCTGCTTTGGGTTCCACGCCAAGACAGACTGATGTAATGATGATGGCTGCCTCATTTTACAGCCCTGATGACCTGAGTTTAGCTTCAGACACCAGACAGCCAACGCAGGAGAGAAACCCTTTACTCTGGTATTCGGGCCGACCAAGGGCTACCCAGCAGGGATAATCCCACAAGTGATGACTGCAACAGTGAAACATGAAGAACATCTGCACTGTTATAGCTGGTTTCATTGCTCTACTCAGCAGTGTATTTTGACAGCATCACTGTTCGATCCTCATAGTGCTGTTTGGTTTTAATTTATTTAGGTGCATAATGCACTTGACAATACAACATATATGACATTCATCCATCCATAATAAGCAGCAGATAACATAGCTTAAGGCAGCTAGCACTGCATTGCACAGACACATAAAAATTATTTATGAATCCCAGCCATAGTATACTGATAACTACCAAATAAGTTAAACGATTGCAACATACCTGAAAACCTCTTTTCATTTGGCTTCCGTTCCTTATACATATAATCTATTTCATATCCTGGCCAAAATACGAGTTTAAAATTGCTCATACAAGTGTCCAAAGTGTCCAACAAGGTATTATATAAAGGATTATGAGTGGGCCACCTATCATAATTGGATTATTATGTGTTCAAGACATGTATGCCAAGAAATTCACCTCAAGAGTGCTTTGCTCTCGAGATAAATCTTGGCATTCATGTTGAGAAAACATAGTAAGGGTAATGATCAGAAACCTAATCATAATTTATCTGTTCCAGGTGCTACTAGTTACAAGGAAAAAAAATGATGAAGTGTTTTCCCGGCTTTCAAGGTCATAAAGCACTTAGTCACCTTTGTCAGAAAGACAGTGTAAGAGACTATGTTGTGTTAGAAAGAGTCAGGGACACATTACTAACACAGACAACAGCCAGAAATAAATCTGTTTTTATTCTGCTGCTATTTGCTGGCCAGTGTTGGCACATTTAACTGCCTTGTGAGATAACCGATCTTAACAACTGAAGCAAGGGGTGCTTAACATTGGTTAAGACAGGGTCTCGCGCTACAGAAGTGCTTAACTGATTCATCTTTTTCCAGATATTGGAGCATAATTACCATGCTCCATGTACTACATAATCCTTGTGTTAAGAAAGACTGATAAGAAAAAAAAAAAAAAACCTCGGTCATTCACTGCTGATATTATGACAGGGAAACATTGTGAAATACTGATTATAGTAATAACTGTCATGCACTTGGGATTACTCTTATTTTTACTATTTATAGTGCAAGTTCTTACCTCAGACAGTGGTATTCTGAACTGTGCACTAGAAGAAACACCAAAAATGAATACATAATACAGTGGAGAAAGCATACAAATGTAGCAAAACTTCTAAACAAGTATAGTATTACATGAGCAGAGTAATAGGGCCATATAGTACTTCTCCCATTTATTCTAGTTTTAGCTGTAATTGTGTACTACAAGTTTAATATGAGTACATATTTCTGCAAAGGATGAGCCCCTGCAAACAGCCAATGGCTTGGAGCAATGTCTTGTATGTCAGGCAGGGCACTACAGGTTTGTGGGTGCATCTGGGTAGTCAGCCTCAAGGAAGAGCAAACAGCTGTATTGCTAGTGTTACAGACCTCAGCTGCTATTAACTTCAGTTTCACTGCATTAGCCCTGACATATATTGTACCATAATAATTGCCTTAATCTACATTAAGGCAATTATTATACCTTAATACGCATTATTTCAACTATGGGAATTTCTTGTGTGGCAGAGATCTTAGATACTGTAATGTTAAAACCTAATTTTGCATCTCAAAAGCACATTCCTTGATCAAGCTATGTAAAAAAGGCTATCACATACATAACTTAAACACAGGGTCTTTTAATAGTGATTAAAATAGCCATCATTCCTCCAGTCTAAAGAGCCATCTAAAGTTCTACTCATACCCATTCCCAAATTAATAACCACTGACACCATCAAACACTAAAAATGCAAAAACAGAGGAATCGCGATCAAATTACTTCCACACACTTTATTTCTTTGTGAATAAGATAAACAGCAAAGACTGACTTTTGATTAAAATAGATAAATAACAAACGGCTTTCTTCCAAACAAGATTTTAGGACTTCCTCATTGTAGTTAGCCTTCATTATGATGCAGTTTTAAATAAATCATCCAACCAATCACAGGACCTCTTAATGAATAATTAATTAAGAAACACTTAAAATGCATTTACATTCTTAAACACAGGCTCTTTTAATAGTGATTAAAATGGCTGTCATTCATCCAGTCTACAGAGACATCTAAAGTTCTCCTCTCTACCCATTCCCTAATTAATCACCACTGACACCATCAAACACTAAAAATACAAAAACAGAGGAATCTCGATCAAATTACTTCCACACACTTTATTCTTTTTGAATAAAATAAACAGCAAAGACTAACTTTTGAATAAAATAGATAAATAGCAAACTAACTGCTTTCATCCAAACAAGATTTTTAGGACTTCCTCAGAGTAATTAGCCCTCGTTGTGATACAAGTTTAAATTAATCATCCAACCAATCACAGGACTTCTTAATGACTAATTAATTAAGAAACATTAAAATGCATTTACATTCTTAAACACAGGCTCTTTTAATAGTGATTAAAATGGCCATCATTTGTCCAGTCTACAGAGACGTCAAAAGTTCTACTCATAGCCATTCCCAAATTAATCACCACTTATACCATCAAACACTAAAAATACAAAAATAGAGAAATCTCAATCAAATTACTTCCACACACTTTATTTCTTTGTGAATAAAATAAACAGCAAAGACTGTCTTGAAGAAAACTGACTAAGCACTTTCATCAAGACAAGATTTTTAGGACTTCCTCAGAGTAATTAGCTCTCATTATGATAGAAGTTTAAATACAAACATCCAACCAATCACAGGACCCCTTAATGAATAATTAATTAAGAAACACTTAAAATGTATTTGCATTCTTACAATATAAAAATGGTTTTAAAAATTATATATATATATATATTTATATATATATATATATATATGTATGTATCTATATATATATATATATATATATATATATGTATATATATATATATATATATATATATATATATATATATATATATATATATATATATATTAACAGACTATACTAATGAGTGTAAGCACTTAACTCTAATTTAATTGATCCATCTGGCAATTGATCTTTCTAATGACATATCTAATAAATAGGTAACCAAGGCTTCTCAATAATCCATTCATAAAGTGCCTGTATCTGCAACTGGGATGTTTTCCAAGAACCAAGCTTAGATGTAAAAGCAAAAGAATTTATTTAATAAAATTGTTGTCGGTAAGCGCTTTCACATTTGCTTCCTCTGACCGTTAATATATGCTTTTCTAGTAACAAACATTATATATTAGTATGTTTTAGCAAGTATTGAATGATGTGTAGCTAGTAAAGTCTTTATAGATATGAATTTACTCTATCTAATATAGAAATGTTATGACACTAAACCTTCCTTAATGAAACTTTCAGTAATCTGGTTTGTATCACTTTAAAGTTTTATAAGATGAAACACATGACTACTATAAAAGGAGCAGACTGATTTTTTGAATGTTAACGGTCTGAGGAAGCAAATGTGAAAGCGCTTACCGACAACAATTTTATTAAATAAATTCTTTTGCTTTTACATCTAAGCTTGGTTCTTGGAAAACATCCCAGTTGCAGATACAGGCACTTTATGAATGGATTATTGAGAAGCCTTGGTTACCTCTCTGCCTTTATATTTGGCTTGTCTTTTACTGTTTGGTTCCTGAACAGAGGGGGATTTACACCATTGGATACGAACTTTTGGTTATTATCTAATAAATAATAAATATACTAAAACTATTTGCTAAAAATATATGCACCTCATTATTGCACACAAGCGTCAGATTCTGATCAAGACGTATCTTCACATAAAAATGCAAGAATAGAAAGAAAACAAAACCAAAATACTGTGAATTCACACATTTAAACGAGCAAAACAAAAATCAAAATTGTTAAAGTGTGTTACTCTCATCTTTAAAATACTCATAATAGATAAGTAATAATAAAGACCTGGAAAGAGGCTTTAAGCCTTTACTGCCAAACTAATTATTTGAATTTTAACAAGGTGTCAGGATCACCACCTCTATCTGATCTCACCACCTTAGCAATGATAAAAAAATTAAATTTCTTAAAATTAGAATATTGTGCTGGGTGTCTATTTTGAGTGTTAGAGGGTTTGTTCTTTTTAATATCATAAAAATGTTCTCTAAGTCTCTCTTTTAGCTTTCTATTGGTTTTACCTACATAAAATGCATCACCTACAGTGCATTTTCCAGATATACCACCCAAGAAGTATCACAATTACATCTATCAGGACATGGATGAGTCCTATCAAATCCTTCGACTACAGTGTAAGGTACATCATAACAAGGGCTAATTACTCCTAAAAATCATATGGATGAGAGCAAGTACTCTGTTATTTATCTATTTTATTCAAAAATCAATCTTGCTCTTTATTTTATTCACAAAGAAATAAAGTGTGTAGATGTCATTTGACTGAGATTCTTCCATGTTTGTATTTCCATTCCCAAATTAAATCCATATTGCTGGAGATGGATGGAGCAAAATAGCAAATTTAAAGACAGTCTCTCCAAATAAGTGGAGTGAGCCTAATACATGGTGCAGGGAGATAGAGCCTGGACTGTGGTCCAATAATTGAGTTTTGATTAATCCCTTTGGCAATGGAGGAGCCAGGCATGGAGGAAAAGAGTGAATGGACATTGCCAACTCATGTTGACTCCCATCTGAAATGCTGGCAATTGTAATGCTGAGTGACAACAAACCAAACAAAAAAAAAAAAAAAAAAAGACAAAAACCACAGGAGATGAGCAAATATTGAATATTGCTCTTCTCGTTTAAACTTGTTTTTTGCAGGGGTTCAAGCCAACCTGCACCTCTTGATGTGCAAGTTCCCTACCCCAAATGTAGCTATACTAACTCTGAGATTGCCATAGTGTGAAGAAAACTCAGTATTCTGAGAAATGGCCATCTTGGACTTGATATATGCAAGTCTGTTTTTTCAGCCATTTAGTCTCTATATTTTTGGGACTCGCTCATGTGGGTCCCAACTTTTCAAATGCTTACCACTTATCTCTTGTGGAGATTGTACAGGAATCTATGCACATTGGGGGGCACTAGGATAGTGCAATTTCTCTGGTGAAGATCAGGATAACTATATTCTATGATTCAGAGTTGATCACTAAGACTAGTTGCTGGCAATATCATGTTAAAAATTAAGGAATAACTACTGTGGTAGCCTATTGTATGCCCTCATACCTTGCACAACCAAGCATGTGCAGGGATACAGGGTAATGTAAATGAAAACACTCCTCAATGACCATGAGGACAGGATGGAGTTAGTCTGGGGAGGAAGCAAGTCAAGTACAATAGACTGACTGAATTCGGAAAGATCCCTTGGGAGTAGAAGAGTGTCAGCTGCAAAAAGCCACCCCCCCCCCAAAAGAAAAAATAGCTGGACCGACAATGTTTCATTTTTATTCAGAATGTATCGCTCCATCAGGCATGGTCATCAACATTTGAATCATACACATTCAAAAACAGCCCATTGCAAGATAAAAGATCATGCCAGATGGAAAGATACATTCTGAATAAGATGAATAAGCCTGAAATATCTTCTCCTCCAGCTATTTTTTTCTCCTTGGACTGTATGAAGAGAGATACTATGGAGCTTTCAGATTATGCACCAGGATCCATCAAATCTCACATGCACTCAAGTCACTCAACAACAATTACCACTATGACTCAGTCATAGTACATGTTGGGTGAATTACCTGAAATGTACCTCTCTGGACTATATGAAGAGAGACATGACTGAACTCTCAGATTATGTGTTCCAGGCAGGTATGTCCCTAGCCCTAAGCAGCATTCTGCATTCACCCAGGATGATGCTACAATATAGACAAAGAATGATTGACTTCAACAATTGACTTATCTTCTGGAGTCAGTTCAGGGGATCCAGTATCTGTCAGCCTGGGAAGAAATGGTTGACAGACCACACTTCTTTGCCAGACATGGTCTTCATCTGTCTTCTCTAGGCTTTCAGATAGTGGCAAAAGTACTTGCCTCTCCCATAGTGTCTCTTTTAGGCAATGTCAAAACAACAACATTTTCAACATAAAAAATCCACTCTAGCCAAACTCAAGGTTATACTGCTTAATGTTAGGAGCATAAACAGGAAACTGCACTTCCCTGAAGCACTCCTCACCTTGGAAGATGCTGATGTCTGTGCAGACACTGAGACAAGGTTCAAGGCTGCAGACAGCACCCCAGCTATACAAGGCTACGATGCTTTTCACAGGTTCAGACACCAAAACAAGTCTGAAAGAACCAAAGGTGGAGGTGTATCCATCTTCATTAAAGCTAAATGGACCTCAAGACCGGTTAAACAGCATGACTCTCTTGAGCTACTCTAGGTCCAAATAACTGTAGGTAAAACACACTACCAAATCATTGCTAGCTACAGGGATCCCACCATGAACCAAGAGAAGCACACCACCTACCTGGACTTACTAGAGTCACTCACTATACAGACAAACACTTTAGTCGTGGGTGATTTCAACTATCCTTCCATCGACTGGCGACACAGATGAGCACAAATAAGCTCACCCTGAGGTTCTTGGAGTCTGTCAATAAAAATGCCCTGGAACAGCTAGTCTGTACTACCACAAGGGGCACAAATGTCCTAGACTTAGTACTCACCATGGGAGGTCACTGTACTATCCCCTGTGTGTGTTCCCTCCCTGTTAAGCTCAGATCATAAATCTCATTTGAAGTAACACTCAAACCTGACACCCCCACAGGAGCAAAACAACTGAAAAAAATTCTGCAAAGCAAACTACAGCCAACTAGGTGATGATATAAAAAGTTTCAAACCCCCTGCTAACACAGCCAACAATGACTCCTATGCAGAGGAATACACAAATCACCTGTATACCACCTAAACAACTGTATAGACATAGCTGTACCTGACCTGCTCAAAACCATATCCTCCCCCAAAAAAAAAAACAGGCCACCCTGGTGGAACTCAAGTATAAATAGGTTATATAATAAAAGGAAGAAACTGATGTCTAAGAACAAGAGGGAAGTTATTCAGCAGAAAAAGAATACCCTCCACAGCTTGAACAAAGATATCAGATATCTTGTAAAGTCCTCTAAAGCTAGTTATGAAGATAAATTATCATCCCTAACTAAGGATAATTATAAGGCATCCTTTAGCTATGTCCAAAATGTAAAAGTGAATGCTAACTATGTACCAAACATATAGCGGACAGTGCCTCCCATTCTTAACCTGAGGAAACTGCCAATCTGCTAGCTGATAGATTTGGTGCAAACTTCACCCACCTGTCCCCATTAGCCAGAACCCAAAGCATGCCTGACAGCAGTCCTCTACCTGGTATATCCAAAGAGTAGGTCATATCTGCACTCTCCAAGGCCAAAATCAAGGCCTCTGTAGGATGAGATAACATCCCAGGCTGCTTACTAAATAATCTAAAACAAAACCTAGTAGAACCACTTGACACTCTCTCTAACCTCAGCCTGAGCACTGGCTTTATTCCAGCAGAGTGGAGAAAAGCAACAGTAATCCCTTTTGCACAAGAGGGGTCCATCCACTGACCCTGGGAACTATAGACCCATAAGCCTAACCAGCCTTATCTGCAAGTTCATGGAAATAATAATCATGGACCTTGTCAACAAGGATATAGGTGACCTTGGAACTCTTGACCTGACACAGTTTGACTTTGTTAAGGGTAGATCATTGAACCTGGTGGATATATTTGAGAATGTCACCAAAGTCCTGAATGAAGGCAAAACAGTACATACTGCCTGTCTTGACTTAACCAAGGCTTTTGACACAATCACCCACTCAGGTTTCATTGAGAAGCTCTCCCAGCTGGGGATTAACCCATATGTCACTAGATGGGTAGCCAACTGGCTCACCGACAGAATGCATACTCTCAAAGTTAGAGATTCCACCTCTACCAGTATAAATGTTACCAGTGGCATCCCTCATGGATCTGTGCTGGGTGCACTGCTGTTTGGAATCTATTTCTCAGAAGTCCAATTAAAAGTAGATGGCCTGTGGCTTACCAAGTTTACTGATGATTGCAAACTGGGTGCAATCATTGAGTCTTCAAACAAAATTAACATATTACAAAAGGGTCTAACACAGACAAATGATTGGTGCCAAAGCCACAGACTAAAACTAAATGCAAAAAAGTGCATTATTATCCCTTTTGGCAAAGAGGATGTCCCACAAATTACAATATTGAAAGCACCCCCCAACCTCAAACCTAGTGGTGCAAGATATGGGAGTGCAGATTAATAATCATGTGTCCACAGTGGTAAAGAAAGCCTTCTACATTGCACATCTCATAAGTAAGGGCATTGCATCCAAGACTAAGGATGTTATAACTCCTCTTTAGTTGACCGTCATCAGACTACTAATAGAGTTCAAGGTTCCCTTTTGCATGTACCTCACCAGACACCTGCAGCAGCTGTAGAGGCCACAGGGAGTTCTCAACGAGAAAATTCAGGGCCTCCAAAACATAACTTATATGGAAAGACTGAAAGACCTGTCACTGAACTCTGTATCCTACATGCTGCTGTGAGGCAAATTGTGCCTGGCCTACAGAGCAGTCTCTGACCCTGCCCTAATGGAAATGTTGCACATTTGCAAATCAAATGGCACAAGAGTCACTTGCTCCAAGGATTTCAACCTAGCCTGTGACATTACCAGAACATGCTGGTGAGATGGATATATCTCCAAGAGATTACCACTCCTCTGGAATAAACTCCCAATTCACATGAAGCAGAGATCCTCAATAACCCTATTCAAGTGCAACCTAGACAATTGGATAGGAGACTGTAAATTCACCTGGGGGTGGCACCTATGTCCCTCATGGACAGGAGCAGTCAGTGCTGATCATAGACTCGCTCTGAGAATAACGACCATCTAACCAAGGTCAGTTAGTGAATTTGGGTATAACATGGCTAGGCTTGTAAAGGCACTAGGGCCATTAGCCTATTAACCTGCTATGAACCTATGTATGTGCCTAGCATTAAGCAGCATTCTACCTTCAACAAGGATGATACTACAGTATGAACAAAAGATGATTGATTTTAATTGACTTTGTTTTTGCTGTCATTTCAAGGAGGTACAACATATCTCAGCATTGGAGGATATGGCGAACAGATCATGTTGTTTTGCCACCTGTCCCCCCCTAGGCTTTCAAATATTGTGTAAAACATTGTCCTCCCACACAGTGCCTTTTTGGGCAATGCTAAACTGACAAACCTTCTGACATAGCATAACCAACCCAAGGGAATCTAAAGGTGCTACTGCTCAATGCCAGGAACCTAACAAGAAACTCCACTCCTGCCAGGATCTCATCGATGTGGAGAATGAGGTATGGTTTAAAGCTGGGGAGAGCTCCCTAGCAGTGCAGGGCTACAATGCCTTACACACATTCAGGCCAGCTACTTCACAGAGAGGGACCAAAGGTGGAGGTGTCTCAATCTGTATCAACAACAAACTCACCTCCAGACTAGTCAAACAGGATGACCCACTTGAGCTTCTTCATATCCAGATCTCAATAGGCAAAGTCCCATATTGTATCCTTGCAAGTAATAAGTCATGCTGTACAACCCAAGTAGCCCATAACTCATACTTGAACTAACTGGATGCCCTAACTATTTAACTGAATGCCATATTTATGGGTGACATCAACTAACCTACTATAAACTGGGATGCCTATACCACCCCAAACGTATACGCTCAGAGATTTCTGGACTTTGTAAACACACACACCTTTCACCAGATAGTCCATATGCTCTCTGGGGGTGCAAACATGCTCAACCTGGTAATCACAAACAATGAAAAACTAGTGTAGTGTTCTATCTGGTAAGGTCAGACAGCAAAAAAACAAATCAACCCAAAATAACAATCTAGTCTGGAGCAAAAAAATAATAAAACCAAGGACCACTATCCTCAAATTGACATTGCAACCATTTATTGAACAAAGTTAAGCACTTTCATCCCTGTGTATTACTGAGACTTCATCAGAACTAATTAACACATCCCAATCTATTTTAAAGACTAGTTTAGCAGGAAGTCATGTGACTACATTAACAAATCAAATAGCTAGGGATGCTAATTTATCTTCATAATAAATTGTTGAAATATAAACTTTAAAATGCAAAACCTTTAAATATCATACATGATTCAAAATCTTATATAAATAAAATTCCCATCCATTAAAAATATATTAAAATACAATTAAATATTGTAACACTTGGAAAAAAGCACTTCTAGACTTTAGCTGCCTGTATTTTTAACACACTGCTTAATGAGACCATGTCATTCAGTCCTGGGCAGGAACTTCCATCTAGCATTATCTGTCACAATAACTCTCGATTTTTAAGTCTATGTTCCCATGCCTCTCCTCTCTGATTAGGCACAACTTGCTCCAAAAAAAAAATTCTGTACAAATTAACTTATGCTTAAAAAGAGCATTATTCTCACTGCAATTTTTTTTTAAATCTCAAAAATGCTCATAAATACACTTTCTCAGGGCACATTTTTTTATTTTTTGCCAATGCAAAAACCATTGCAAAAATCACAAAAAACATTATAAACCTCATCTGTTGAATTACAATCATAGGTGTGGTACAGATTGAACCCATTAGTACAACTCTTCCTTTTCAAACTCTGCCCTTCAAATATGTATTTGCAGTGTTGACAAGAACCACACAATCATAGCTTTTACTTTTTGTAAAATCACTATAAGTATTACTTCTTTCCAGTTTTTCATTAAGGTTTAGGTGTCTCCAATATACTAACTGAGGACCACTACCCAAAACTTTGTTAGCATTAGGGTCATCCTCAATCAGTCTCCAATTGTTAGTAACTATTTGCTTACTAGCATTGCTACCATTGCCATATTTAATGACCATCATCTGCTTGTAATTATTTACATCGTTACTTTGGGTATCTCCACTATCCAGGTGCTTACCTAGTAATGGATAAAAACTATCCCTTCATTTTTTACAAAGTTCACTTTTAATTTAATTTAACATTTTATGTAGATAACCTCTACTAAAAACATGTTTATTAATCTACTAATCTCAAACAAGAATTGATCATCTGGAGAAACTATACTAGAAATTCACACCATTTGGCCTTTTACAAGACTTTTTTTCTGAAAAAAAGGATGACTGCTAGTGAAATGTAAAAAATGATTTGAAAATGTTGGCTTTCTATACATTCGGGAATTAAAATTTTGCTGGTGTCCTTGATCAATGTTATGTCCAGATAATTAATATTCTCTTTAAAACAAGAAAACATATTCCTCAAAAAACAAGTAGTCAAATTTAAATATGGTATAATAGCTATCGCGTTTTAAACCACTACCTTTCCAAATTACAAATATATCATCAAAAATGCAAAAATGTTGCTACATACCACATATACTCAGATTTAAAAATGAAGTTCTGTTCCCAGTACCACAGAACTATATTGGCAATACAAGGAGGCACATGCTATCCCTATAGCAACATCTGCTACCTGCTTGTAATATTCCCCCTTGAAATAAAGAACGTTATTATGAAGAACCATATCTATAAAGTCAACTAAAACATTAATTTATCTATTTTGCAGAATGCCACTTTTTGCACAAGCCTCTCTAAACCAATCTGTACCGATATGGTGGGTTAAGCAGGAAAAGAGGTCAACTATATCAGTAGTGACCAAAAGCTACTCATCATCATATAATTCTTTTTTTGTATGCACTAAAATCCCAAGAATCTCTTAAAATATAGGGATACTTCATAAGAAAATGTTTTAGAGTACCATCAATCTACATAGCTAGTGGATGGGTTTTAGATTCAGCTGCAGCCACAATAGGATGCATGGGAGACCTTCAATACTCTTGTGGATTTTAGGGATACCAAATATTGTGGGTATCATAGAGTAGTCGACTTTTAAAAACCTATACAGTTTTTATTTGATCTTACCTTGATCAAAAAGATCTTTCAATAATAAATCAATTTTGTAATAAAAATGTTGACCTCATTCTTCAGTACCCTAGTGTATTGGGACTCAGTATTGAGAATGTTATACATTCTAGAAATATAGCTCATACTAGCCATCAAAACCTCTCAACCCCCTTTATTTGGCTTCATGATTCAGACATCATGTTGTTTAATTAATTCATTAAACTAAGCTCATCTCTGCTCATGTTAGCGCCTATTATGGCCCATTGTTAGTGGACCAATTTTCTTAAATCTTTCTCATAAAGCTTTTAAAACAACTGCAAGATAGGATGCAGAGCTGGATTAAAGGTTCTACTAAATTTATTTTCATGAGCAGAAGTATTGGGGCAATCAAATCACAAAACAAAGTCCTAATATTCAGTTTTCTCACACAGAGCTTGAGATCCAGTAATACATCTGCTATATCCATATTAAATTTAGGGACACATGTAAACAACTTGCTAAATAAACTATCTTTCATCAACAATTATTTGGCTGTAATTAAAAATCTTGAAATCCTAATAGTCATTAACAGTGCATGTTAATTTGTTATTCAAAGGTAATAATTCACAGTTAAAAACAAAATTATCAGTATCCAACATATTATCAAAAATGCTCTCTAAACCAACATAAATCTCAATTACTGCCTGTACTTCTTGAGGCGGTTACATAAACTTGCTTCTTTCATAAAAAAATAATTCTGTGATACTGGCTTACTCTGTAACATTTAGGAACCATTTCAAGGCAAACATCTTACTACAAAGTGATATCCTAGCAAAATTTCAAGTTCCCAAAAACTCTGCTTGTGCAGACTTGCTCATAGAAACCCTGTCCAGTCATGTCAATAAATGCAAAGGACAGCTGCACCTACTAGAAATAAGTCCAGAATGTACTCAAAAACAAAACTTTCTGGAGGAATCCAAACACAAACAGGTTGCACAACAAAAGAAAAAAAGTCATAGCCAAGATATGGAAGTGCTAAGCCCAGTATGATAAAAACATTCTCATCAATCTGTAAACAAACAATTCATTGGCTAAATTAAATGCACTAAAGCCATATGTGAGGTAAGGATAGCCTCACACAGCAGTATGTAGTACTGATTGTGAATGGAGCCACTTACACGGAGCTGGATGGTATACCAAATCACCTGGCTGACAAATTCAACTCCAGATTTACCCCCCAACTGCCTCCAGGAAATATCATCAAACAACCCTCCCCCAACTGTCACTATGGAGCAGGTCTTAGATGTAAACTCTAAAGTCAAAAACACTGCATTCATGGGCCACAATAACATACCAGGATGGCTCCTAAATAGCTTGAGATATGACATATTGGGGCCACTGGAGACACTGCTTAACCATACTTTCCTGACAGGCTTTGTGCCATGTGAATGGAGAACTGAAATGGTCATCCCTCTGCACAATCCAGGCCACCAGTGGAACCCAGGAACTACAGACCCATAAGTCTGACTAGTCCCATATACAAAGCCATGGAAAGAATTATTATGGAAAGAATTAATAAGGACATAGAAAAAGTTAAAACACTGGATCTAAACCAGTTTAGTTTCATCAAGGGCAGATCATACACGAAGGCAATGGATCAGGGGGAAAATGGTGCATAATGCCTATCATGACCTGGCTAAGTCATTTGATACAATACCCCAATCTGGCATAGTAAACAAACTCATGGACAAAGGCATTAACCCATATTTTACATGCCATATAGCCAGAAGGCTGTGAGATAGCACCCAGGAAGAAAAGTCCTCCATAAACAGGCTGGTCACTAATGGACTCCCTTGAAGATCTGTGCTGGGTCCGCTCCTTTTTCGCATGCAATTCTCATAAGTCAAGGCCATTGTCAAGGGCATCTGGCTGACCAAGTTTGCAGATGATCGCAAATGAGGAGCAGTCACAGAATTTCTTAAAACACCTACATGAAGGACTAACACACAAATCTCCTAAAACAACTACACGAAGGACTACCACACAAATGACTGCTTCCAAAGTTACAGCTTAAAACTCAATGCCAGGAAATGTATAATAGTACCCTTTGGGATTTCAGTCACCCTAGGAAATTACCTCATCAATAACACACCCCTAAGAGTAGAAGTAGTAGTTGGAGATTTGGGTACACATATAGATAGCAACCTGGCTTTCAACCGGCATGTGTCTAAGGTAGTAAGGAAATCTTTCTATGTTGCTCAACTTATAAGCAAGGGCATGACACCTAGACCCAGCAGAGTCATTGTTCCATTGTACTCACCCCTCATCAGCCCCATCATTGAGTACAGCACATCCTTTATTAGGCAGCTTACCAGACACATGCAATAACTGGAACATCCACAGAGATTCCTCACAAAATGAATACAGGGCATAAATAGCATGCCCTACATAGATCACCTCAAAGCCCTGTCTTTGTTTCCTACAGACTGTTGAGATGCAATCTATGCTTGCTATACAAGGCATCCTTGGATCCCGTTCTGATGGACCTTTTGCATATCCAAAAAATGAACAGTATCAGAATTATTTGATCTAGGGATTCAGGCTTTGCTTGTGACATAAATAGTACATGTTGGAGGGACAGTGATATGTCTCAGAGAATTCCCCTACTCTGAAACAGGCTTACCATCTATGTGAAGCAGAGTTATTCCCTAACCATATTGAAGGAAAACCTGGACCAGTGGATGGGAAATCAAAAATATAGCCCAGGTCTAGCACCTAGTCTGTAATGGACAGAAGCAGCCTGTAAATCTTGGTGTAGCTTTCATATAACCCTTTAAATAACCTCTAAGGTACATAAACTTGTGGGATACAAATGGTATGCTTCGCTCAGCTTATGAAGGCCCCATGGTCATTACCCTAGTATATACCTATGAACCTATAAGACACACCCCTCTGAACTTTGAAAATGAGAACCTATATACTACGTAGATTCCATAAAAAAGTTTCTGCTTACAAAAAATTGGATATATGAAGTACAATGGATAGCACTAAGACAGGAAGGTTAAAATAGAATATTGTGATCCTGGACAAAAGTCCTACAATATCCACAGCCATATCATATATTTCACAATATCCATAAGTGTCTCAAGTACTTCACAGTACGTCATAGCTATACTGTCAGAACTCAAAAAGAGCTTCAGTAACTTGAATGAATGCATGGAAAACAGTAAAGCTACAGCTAAAATGTTAATATTCTTCTGATGGCATTCACAAGTAGCACAGTTAAAGCTTACTTCAAAGGGAATAAAAGGGTCAAATGACACATCAAGTAAGAAAACAAGTGGAAAAATCATGGAGCTGTTACTGAACAAGTAGCTCAGTTCTAAAATTCATGTAGAAACAACGATGAGGGATGTTAACAAAAAACATGGAGCATGTCACTGAATTAATGTTTATCTGAGAAATGTGGAACATTCACTGAATTAATGTTTATCTGAGAAACGTGGAGCATGTCACTGAATTAATGTTTGTCTGCCACCTGCTGCAAAAAAATATGGCAACCAGAGCTATACTGTTTGTTAAACTATCTTATGGGATAGTTGGAAAGGGCAGCAGGAAACAATAAAGACTTAAGAAATTCAAACTAATGTACAATAAGAAGGTGACGTTTCTTGCACGTCTGACCTCTTCCACCCATCATGACTCAGCATTTTAGAATATCGAATGGCCAACAATTAACACAAAGATTAACCACTTACATTTTACCTTTTCAGAAGAACCCCTCACAGAATAAATCTCTATCAAGGTTTGGCAGATTTATTAAACAGGTACTTACCTAAAAGGGACTCTAGCTCCATGAATTAGCAGGTGGCTAAAGAAAATATGACAGCCTAAAATTAATGTCAAAGCCTGTGCCATTTTCTGACTATAAACTGAAACAATTTTCCAAAAAAAAAATTAGAAATCTTGACTCCTTGGTGTCATTTATGGCATAGTGCAAATCATAGTTGCATAAACCTTCTTCATGGTTTAGATGTAATATTACCTACTTTCTCACTCTAAGGACTTAAATACTAATTGCCTGTAGTAATCATGACAGTCTAGTATCCAGATGATAGTCTGTCCACAACTATCAAGCTGTAGAAAATGCCCTCAACTTTTCTTTCTTGCAATTACTAGCCTTAAATGCCATTTACATATAGAGTGCAAGAGCTACATTTAGGCATCTACACTTGGTGGATACATCTGACCCACAATTATTGATCTTGCTTCAGGTCAGGTTTGCAAATTTATGTTCTTTAGTTTTGTGTATCCCTATATACCAACATAGGAATAAAACCTAAAGTACATGTATGATTGCGCTATCCTGTGTCTAAAGGATATAGTTAAGAAATGACTAGCTGCATTTTTCTGGGTGCTACATTATATAGACATATGCTGGGTGTGTGAGATTATTTTTATGCTTGTCACTGCTGTATACAAATATGGCAAAAATCATTACCTACATTTTGACTTCAGTTTCTGTTGTAACTGAAGCTAAGTTAACATTGGATGAATTGTGGTACCTTCTAGTTTAAGACTTAACTAAAAATTCCTGACTTAAACATATGAAACTGAGCTGTATATGCTTTCCCTGGACCATGCATATAAACACCAACGGTTCCATAGACTTATAGAGCCAGTTCCATTTCCCAACCCCAGGATGTGTGATGCTCACTCTTCATCTCAAAATTGTGGCTTTTTTGCACAAATTACCTTCACTTTTACATTGCACAGTTTGTCATGCAATACATTTAGGCACTCATCCCAACAAAGGAATGTTGATGGTTCTGCTGTAAATAAGAAAATCCCAGGAATCTTAGTATTTTTGCAGTAATACCACAATAACTCACAGCTGGATGAACAGTTTTAACAAATCACCATTTCCACCTGCACCAAGTGTTTTTTTGATCAGTGATATTAAGAACACAGACACAAGAAGTAATGGAAGCTCTTTACAAATTACAGAAACTGCATGATTTTATATATTTTTATTTTAATTGATACCTGTTTTTTTTTTAAAAAACAAAAAAGAAAACTGAAAATGTTAAATGGTAGGAAATAAAATAACGGTTCCCCACCCCTCAATTGATTTCTCCATATCCACCACTTTAAGTGCAAAAAGAACACAAATAAGCCTTAGAAATGGAGCAAGCAAATCTCACCTTTTCAGCTGTAGCATTGTATCGAAGTGCCAAATTGCCAATTTCAATTTTCATGAAGCACTTTTTGCTTAAAGCAACCTTATACAGTCTGAATTTTCAAACACACACAATAACATATAACAAAACCTTTTGCTGCATTTCCAGTAAACCATATGCATGAACAACTATATAGCAACTGCCATAATATTAATTTAATTGCAATAACAGTAGCAAAAAGCATTTGATTTTCACTGTTCCCAAATCCTGCTGACTGTGGTGGTTAAAATTTTTGTAGCTACTTGAAAAAGTAAAATTCATTATGGACGTCAGCTTTCTAGTAACACATTTTTCTTAAATAAATGTGTACTCATACAAAATAACTTTTGTGGTTCTTAATGTTTTAGTATTTAAAGAAGGAACTACAGTAACAAAATGAGAAAGCTCTAGAGCTGCAGAAAAGCTTCCTTTTCTGATATAAAATAAAGTTTATCCATCGTCTCTGACTTTAACAGTTAGTGATAGCTTCCTCTTTAACTGTAATGTAGCTGAATTCCATTGTCTTCAACACTGACTGGCCTTTTATGCTAATGATGATAGCCAACCTTGTGATAGTTGACAGGACATATTACTGCAAACTGCTTCTCATGGTGCTCAAAATGGCCATATTAAGGTAAATTGTCTATTAACAACAAAGATAACTGTATCTTTAGACCTTAAAAACAAAGACAGCAAATGCCGTTACTTTTTTGTCAGAACCTCTGATTGGGTATTATGCTGCAAAATGAGTAGAATAACCTGGTTGTACATTTTTCTGTACCATTACAGAGTAATCAAAGTGCAGATTTACAGTTCCTCATCCCAAAATGCAGCACTTTACCTTGTAACATAAGAAAAACTAGCTGTAGAATAGTTAGCATTGTATGACATGGGGCCACATGGGAAAATCAGGACATAGAAACAAATGGCATAACCTCTCTCCCAAGCAGAAGAGATGTTGCAATTTGTGACTGCTTTTATTTTCTTATAAAGATGTGGTTGTGCAACATGGCTTGTTACTAGAAAGCTGCTTCCTGGTAAAACAAAGTATTGGTGTTGCACCTCTGTTATGGAAGATGATCCTCAGTAGTAAATCATAGGCTGATGGCCTGATATTAGTATGCTGACACTGGCATACAATTCCTAGATGTTAGTAAGCAAATAAATACACAATATATAACACAACAATATCACATCAGTCAGAAAAACATTTCACAATTTGATACACTATGGTGGGTAAACGTTTCCCTTTAGAAGAAAGGATTTTGATGTTACAACCCTAATGTGCATCCTCTCATTGTATTTTTAAATGGCTTACTCCCCAAAAAACATAAATTGTCCACCTGCATTTCTTTAAAGTTATGTTAAGTTAAACAGTTATGAACAGGCATGACTGTTAGAACTTATACCATGGTAAAACAGAAGTATTCTGTGAAACATGGGTGTAAACTGTTCTTGATGCAGACTGCAGAGAATCATATTTATTGATGCAGTTTCACTCAGTTTGCACCATGAGCTCTGAGAGTCTGTTAAAACCTCACTCTGTCCTATTAACATAGTCGGAGGGGCACAGTAACAGAAACACAGGTGAGTCAGTCCTTACTGAGCAGGTCCCTTAAACTGGTATCTTATACCTCAAGTGATAACTTGTATCAGAAAGGTGTCATAATTAACTGTAATGTGAAGATACCATGATACCCCAGTCTCAGTTCTATTAAATGATCTTTATATACATTCTTAAGATATACATTTTGCAAAAAACTGCACTGCATTTAAGCAGGTAAGAACTTGGAAGAGCATGCATATGTTGTAATACAAAAGATCGTAATGGCAATTTGCAGAATAGCAAACCCTTAATAGTAAATGTTGATGAATTTATAGTACACCCAAATTTTGTGTATGTCAGAGATGTCAGAGTATGTCAGAATATTCCCTCTGTTGTGAGCTTATAGGCAACTCATAACATATACCTTCAACATGGGTGTGGTGCCGAGGGTTGCCCTGCAGAAGCATTTTAGTGTGTAAATGTATGTGTCAAAATTAGGAACCCTAAACAGCAGCATACAAAACTACTAAATATCCAAAACCAAAAAAACAGCAGGGGCAGCCGTAGGAATACTCAAAAGTTTAGTAATTCACACAGTAGAAAACAACAAACAGGATTAAGCACTTTCGCCCATTACTATTACAGACTTCAGAATCAATTAATAAAATAACCACATTTTTAAATACCCCTCCATTAAGATCACATGATCAATATTCACAAATCACAAGTAAAAGCATTTTTAAACAAACAGGAACCACTTCTAAATAAAATATAAATATAAGTATATATTTGGTTTTATTTTGTTAATTGATTCTGATGAAGTCTGTAATGGTAACAGACAAAAGTGTTTAATCATGTTTGTTTTTTACTGTGTGAATTATTAAACTTTGAGGTATTCCTATGGCTGCCCCTGGTGTTTTTTTTTTTTGGTTTTGGATATTTAATGTTTCAAAATGATCTGTTTTGCTGGTGCAGTCAGTTTTCATTTTTATGGGCTTCAAGATAAGTGATATTATGTGTCATATTTGTAATAGACTTTAATGTATGGTGTCCCTTTAAGATATGGACGTAATAGCCATTCCTTCTACTGTAATTTGCTAATGAACCATATTCAACCTGTGTACTACTGTATAGTTCACAACATGGCCAACAGAGGTTACTATCTGAGCCAAAATGCTGATACCAGTGTGTTAGAAGAGTCATACAGTTTCATCTAACATTTTTTTAAGTCAGGTTCAAGCTGCTTGTGATGCTGTCAGCTATGACCATTAGTTATTAAAGGATCTCTACTGCTTTGTGGGCCTTTTGGCTAGCTGCAGTGTGTAGCAAAGAAAAATGTAATATAAAAAAACTACAGAACCCTGGACAGTTCCCTGTAACTCCCCCCCCCCCACCCCATCCAAAAAAGCACCATTGCATAGCTCAGTCAGCAGCTGCCTAACAAAAAAAAAAACTCTCTAGAAGAGGAATGCTTTGCACAATTTGGTGGAAAGAAGGTATTAGCAAAGTGTCTTATAGATCCTTGAACTTGTTAAAACCCTCAGTGATGCTAACAGTGCCAATTGTGCAACAGGTAGCACACTTGCTTTTGCTGCAAAAGGCTGTGTGTTCTATTCCTACACAAAGTAGAGGGCTTCCTGACACTGCAATGCAGCATAAGGAGGGGGGCTACACTCCTGTGTGAGTTGTCCTTCAGACGAGGTGTTAAACCAAAGGCCCACCTACCTGAGTTGGTAGTACTTTAGATGGATGTGAAAGATCCCAAGGCACCTATCAAAGAGAGTAGGGAAAGTCCCCAAATGCCCTAGGTAAATTTCCCCTAGTAGTTTAGGTCTCCCTTTGAAAAGGGGCTATTAGCCTCATGGAACTACCATAGTTGACAAAGAGTAAACACATCCTGAATAAGAAAAAAGAGACAAAATTTGTTTAAGCTAGCATAGCTTCCTACATCCAGCACACTTAGAAAAATGTGTCCTTACTGTTTCTACTTCAGTAAAAATCCAGTGAAGTAATGGGTTATACTTCCCCACTTCTCCACATATTCTGCAACAAAACTGGAGAATTCTCCTTCGATAGAACACAAAGACAATTTATGCATCCCTGATTACTTCATGTATGACACACTACACTGTACAGAGGCAGAGTAACTACCTGCCGCAATACTCCATAAGGAAGCAACTTTATAGCAGGAGGAGCATCAAAGCAGAGGTGTTTAAACAATGCGTGACTCTGGACTCCCAGATCTGCAAAATTAATACTTCAACTTCAAGAGGGTTGTGTAACACTTCACTGTGGCCAGATAATGTACATGACTTTTTGGTGCATCTCTTTAATGTATGAATACTTAAGCCTTCAGGATAGTTGTAATGGAGAGGTCACTGCCTACAGATGTCCCATACTTGTAGTTCACTGAGAGGTTAAAAAACTGTGCAAGACTACAGGATGTCAACTAGTGAGAACATAAGGTCACTGAAGAATGAAGAAGCGAAGGAATGGAGGTAGGGGAGATTAATCTAATAATTAAGAAAGGGTGAGGGAGAAAGAAATGTTCAGGTAGAGCATAGGCCTGAAGCTGTCTCTAAATGAACTTCATTGTGAGATGGAATTTGGTGTAGAGCAGTCTGAGTTTCAGACATTCCATAATGTGGGACCACATGACAGGAATCAGGAGGTAAGCCTGAGGATGGAAGATTATGGCTTTGGGGGATAACCAGTAAGAAACTATTAGCCTATAACACTCCACAGGAACTTTTTTCCTAGAGCTTTAGTAGTCAATAGACAAAACAGTAATGGCCAAAATGTGTTCACATTTGAAGATTGAAAATTTCAGCTTTGTATGGATATATTATTTTCTGAATGGCTACATGATTTTCCAGACCAACCTTGCATGAGTCCACTGCTGTATCTTTAAAGTTATTCAGCATACTTTAGAAAACAGTTGCAAGAGTTTTTTTTTTCAGATTTTTACATATTGCCCAGGTCAAGCAAGCACACTGAATTGACAAAACTTAACTGCAGAGATAATATATAATTTTATACTACCACACAAACGAAGTGCTTTTGTAATGCCTTGTAGCATTAGGATATTTTATAAGTGTTCAAGAAGATTCAAGTCTACTAATGGCACAAGTAATGAGGAATTCCTTTCTGCTGAAAGGACTAAGTTGCGTTTTTCTATTAGGAACAAATTCTTTTCTTCATTATGCTTAATGACACTAACAAAGGGATCCCACAGTACTGAGACTGCACTCACGTTTGTGACTCCTAAATGCTGTAGCTCATATAAGCTACAGCATCACTGTTCTGAAACATTAACTTGATAGCAGTCAGCAAGGCTGATTATTGGATACCTCACAAAGAATCCAGAATCAGAGCTGATGAATGTCCGTAGCATGGTCTGTCATGACACCAGTGATATTTGTTCCAGACCTGATCTGGGTGATGAATTGCAAGACCATAGATTTTTAGGGAGTGATCTCCTTTTCTGCTAGAGCAGAAGACAGGAGGTCATGTCACCACCACACACACAGAAGGTAATAAAGCTGTCTGATTTAAAAAGGTGAGATCATGAAGGATAATATGTTGTCACCTGCATAGACACACATTCTTGCATCATGCTCATTATAGCTAAGAAATCGCAATGATGAATTAAAGATACATTCTTTCTCAGCACTATGGTAGCCAATATAAAGAGAAGGATGATATAACTGCCTACTGGATGAAAAAAGCAAATTCTAAATGGAGCAATTCAGCACTGGCCGAAAAAGCTGCAAATACTGCATATGTAGAGAAAAACTGAATAAATACTAACGGCCGAGTAAGTAACTTTCATTATCACTTCTAACAAATGGAAAAGGGAAGAGGATGTATCCAAACTTTTTAACCTGAATTGCCCATACCCTCTTAACTGGCATGAAAAAATATAGGAATCTATTCATTGTTTTCAGTAAGGTAAGTGACTGGAAGTGCATGGATTCCACCTCTGGGACTTACATAGAAATATAATGTTCTTCTGCTTGTGATGCTTAGACATAAAGAACATACTCTTGCCACAAGCAATAATGACAATACCAGAAAAAAGGAATTTCCCAGAAGCTTTGCTGCACCAGGTTAATGCCAACATTGTTTGTACTACCATTGACAATTATTGTAATTTTCAAAATGCACTAAATTAATAAAGCAAATTTTGTCTTGCAAGTAGCACTTACAGTTTGTCAATACACAGCAGTACTTTCTACAGAAAATATTTCTATGACATAGTTCCATATGAGGAAACATATTTTGAACTGTAATATTCATCTGTGCATCTTTTTATAGATGAGAAAGCCCTAACATATATTTTCAAAGTGTCAATATCTTTATGTTTTTACTTTAATTTTGTAGAGAAATAAAACATCACAGACTATGTACTCAACATATTTGAAACATAAATGCTTGATTTACATATATTCCTGCTTATTAAGTGTTAAAAATATAAGAGGTGATAGCTGCTTTTTCATTTAAAGTTCCACATGAAAAGACCTTTGCAACCATTAACTCCAAATCCTGTATTTTATAACCATAGCAGACACCACTAAATATGATTTAATTATGTTGGAGCTTTCCAGGAAACCTGTGCTGTAGGGCTATTAAATAACTCTATGCCAATCAATGTCCCCCCACAGCAGCCTGATATGGGAACAGTGCAGAAGTGGGGAATTCTCTGATTCATTCCATTCAGGTTAAAAACTGCTGTTACTAATGTCATCATCATCCCGCCCCGCATTGTTTTGCATTGTCTTATAACACGCCAGATGAGGCGATTAAACACTGCACTTACACCCGATAATAAAATTCAAACAAAGTGTCAATACTTAAACAGTCACTGCATGAACAAGAACAAAATAGTGAAGAAAATCCCAGCATTTTTCTTAAAAAACAAGCTTTTAAGTCATCCTTTTCACACATATTTTACAAATGTATAAAACAGAAGGGCTTTGCGTTAGCCACAAGGGAGGGCGACAGTAGAGGCTTAAAATATTGGCTTATAAACAATCTGTCTCTGTCTCCTCCTGCATAGCCAAAAGGGCAAAAATATTAGCCCATATCAGAGTCCTTGTCCATCACTGCATGGGCATGTAAGGCCAGTTGAAGCTGGATCCTGAGAGCAGCATGTCTCGGATGAGGGTCTCAATTGGAGTCTTACCCACTAAGCGCACGAAGAACAGCTGTTCTATGACAGGTGCTGAGACAATTCTGAGAGATGGTAGGCGTAGAAGTAACCTTCCAAAGCGACTTGGCTGGTTGGGGTACTGTGTCCTTACATACTCCTCCAAAGCACACTGTGATTTTTCCTGGACACTTTCCACATGAGCAATATCTGTTAATCCTACAGCATCTGTGGAAAGAAAGAAGTTTGTCAGAAGTCATAAACTAATGGCAGCATGTTAGTTCATAGTGAAGGTGTCTTTTGTTCATCATTCTTTTGTCACAAAATATCTAACCTGTTTGCAGCATTGTTAGCATTCTAAGAAAAAAAATATTTTCATTCAAACAGCTGGCAGGAGAACCTTTCCACTTTTCCTGCGTTTTTGTGTCAGCAAACATTCAGCATTAGATCAGAAAGAATCCCTCATACCAGAGTTTATTCCAGTTGCAGTAAGGCCCTATTAAACCAGGGGTCACTGTAAGAAGCAGTACCCCCCCAACAATGGTAGCCATGTCTTGTGGAGCTCCTCCACTCCTCAGAAGCATTAGCAACTATGACTGAACAAAACATTTCTGCAGTATCATAAGGGTAGCTAGACCATTTCTGATTTAGAATGTAATGCCTTTTCAGTTATGACCATATGTGCTGCTCCTTCAAGAAAACAAAAATGGCTGTTCCCTTAGAGATGCAAACTAATGCAGTAGGTAAGCAATATACTGTGGTAGGTAATCTGCAGTATTTTGTTAAATTAACTGAGTAAATGAATAATCCATGTGGGCATTTTTTCAACTACGATGTGAGCCAAATAGTTTCCCTGCACCCCCCAATGTGGGGGCGATCACCACACCTTGGAGAAAAGGAAATATTCTGAGAAAAGGCCGCCTCAGACTTAATATATGTAGGTCTGTTTGAAGAATGCATTCAAACTATATAGCATGTCTATGGTAGGTGTAAGGAAAGTGAAGCAGTGGCAAGAATTCGGTGTAACCATGTATAGCCCAAAGAGGTTAAATAGAGGTTAGAAATGCACATTATGCAATTACAATGATATCTGTACTGTCATGGAAAATAGTATTCTGCTGACACAAAAATCACACACATATATCTGTACATATACACATATATGTATACAGACATACACACACACACACACACACACACACACACACACACACACACACACACACACACACACACACACACACACATACATTTTTTGTATTTAAAACTCATTCAGATTTTATATCCCAGCTGTATAAAATACATTGGACTTCTTAATACTGTTTTTGTCTCTCAGCCAGCTGCACTACAAAATTCACATTTAAACTTTCCTCTTTCTTGCTAGGTTGTCAGGCCATTCATTTTGGATATTATTAAGCCCTGTTACAAGCCAGTTCTTCACTGACATTTCTTTCTCAGTCATTCTGTTTGTGTATGCTGCGGTTATAGCAAAATGCTGTTACCTAATCTGGTTTCTCCCCTTAAATAAACAATTGTTTGTCCCGGTACATTTCTTCAAAATATTTCTTAATTTGCATCTAGTACTTGTACCTAGAATGGCCTTATTGCCATACTTAGAAAACAGGTTCCGTATTGAAATGCTGGGAGCCAACACAATAGTTTGGAAAAGCAGGAGGAAAGTGAATCTCAACCATTGCTCGTATCTTTAAACATTATTTTAACAGTGGGGAACAAGTCTCCCTGTGCCCTCCATTGTGGGTAGATTGCCTTTGCTTGGAAAAAAGGAAATATTCTAAGAAAAGGCCATCTCAGACTTAGTGTAAGTCCATTTTTTGACCATTCATTCTCCATATTTTGGGACTCACTCTGGCAGGTTCCAACATATATTTCAAATGGTTACCTAGAAAATATTATCTTGTTTGACATTGTCAACCCTCGCATTCAGGCTGGTATAATCCTCACTTCCAGATATGTATATATGTGTGGTCAAAAAATATTCTTCTCTCATCTTCCAGGAAGGAACTGCTGGCACTTCTGGAACTTACAAAACTCTTGCCATCGCATGAAGAAAGGGAGTAGCATCAGCACACAAAACTGACTGAGTCTTAGATGATGGCCTACAGATCCCGACACTCAGATTTTAATATCAGTCAGCAGAACAAGAGAATGAAAATGTTCTAAATGAGGAACTAAGTAGGGACAGAATTTTCAAGTACGCTGAAGAGAACTAAAGACAATACATAAAAGAAACAAATCAATGTATTACAGTAATTAAGGTAGCTCCAGTGCAAAGTGGGGTATAGCCTAGACTATGGTACAGGTGACTAATGACAAAATTAACAGATGTGAGCCAGTCTGGGTAGCAGTGTGTAGCCAAAATGAGCCTACCCATCCTGATGGACAATAAGGCAGCCCAGTCCACTGCACTGTTTATGCGTGGCACATGATGGGTGGGAAGGCAGCCAGCAGGTGAACTGTATCAAGAACTGAGATGTGTACTCAGCAAGCATTGCTGTTAGTTGGTAGGATTAGGGGCTTGCATGCAGGCATGCATAGATTACTCAGCTGGTGATGTAGGAATATGTACATACTAGGCTGCTGTGGGGCAGGAGAGTGGACTTAAGAACACAATTGTCTGTATCTCCTTTAGAAAGACCCCCCCAACAGCACTGGAGAAACAGATGATAAGGTCAGTTGAGAAAGGGGCTGGGTGGTTGAAAGAAAATGGAGGTAAAACAATGCACAAAAAAGCAAACATACTGTTGCATTTTTAAGTATAAACATGGTTTCAACATGCTTTGTTAAGTTACATCCAGTGAAAGCTTCAGTTAAATCCTCAACCAGATGCAGAAAATAAAAAAAGACACTTTTGCAGGGGAGTAAGCCCTCTACCACAACACCCCCTTATTAATATATAAACTCCACAGATCTACAGATACACAGAGAAAATTGAGCTGAAACCCTTTGAATGAATCTTAGTGCACTAATAGGCACGGATCCCTTGCACTGCACAGTGAAGGATGACCTTTGGCTTGCAGAACTATACTTGGCAAGTTGTGACCTTATCCTGCTGAACCTTGGCCAAGGGCAGGGAAGCAGTATCCATGTATTCTGCTGAAAATGTATTAGGCAGCCAAACTATTTATGCACTTATATACCTCAGTGCCCGTACTATTCAACATGTACTGAACAAACTCAAAGAACTGATTCCGCAGTGTTTGAGAAGGGAGTAAGTTGAAGCACCCACTACAGCTCTGCCTAATACAAAACAATATAATGTACATTTTCTGTAAACACAGTAGTAGCCATCACAACCTCTGATCTTCTCTGACTTCCACATAATTGTACAGCATATGAGTTTCCCTTGGTTACATCCACACACAAGCATTTGTGTGTACATGGACAGAAATACACCCACATGTACATACATACATACATACATACACAAACTCACACACACACACACACACACACACACACACACACACACACACACACACACACACATGCACTCACTTACATCTGCAGACCTACATATATCAGCATGTCTGAGTCCTACCAGTTTTAAACAGATAAACATTTGCAAATGGATTTCAGTTTTAATTTTCAGTACACCACCTCTCTAATTTATACAGAGGAATCACAATCTACAATGTAAGAGTTAACAAGAGGTAAAGAGATTAACTTAATTTTGTAGGTCATCTCAGAGGCAAGAAGGCATGTATCAGTCAGCAACTCACACAGACTTCATTCTTAGTGAAGAATAAGGAAAAATGTTCAACAATACTTACATTGGCACAAAAGCAAAACAAATGTTATTAACATGTAACTTATCAGTGTTGCATGTGAAATGAAAAAAGCTTTTCTGCAGCTGCTTGAATGCTATGATCATTATGAAGGCTCTGCATTGGACAAGAACAAATGTCTAGAAACAAGGATGAGTCACAGACCTCCTGCTATAAAGACAAAGATGCAGTTCCACATTTTAGGAACAGGGATGAGTCATAGATCTTCTGCTATCACTTTAAGGCAAAAAGGCTACTCCAGGTTTCAGGAACAAGGACTATCATTATATCATTATATCATTATAAAATAAAAAGGTGATTCCAGATTTGATGTGGGAATGCATAGGGCTGCATGCAACAATCATGATGTATACTATACAGTGAAACCAACCACAGTGTCAAACTATAGCTGAGAAAAAGTGCCTCACTTCAAAATGATACATTGGAAAGGGAGCAATGCTACAAAATGTAGTGTCAACTATGAAAAAGGTGAGTAAATGTACATGACAAAATTAATACAATGATTCACAGCACATACAGTCAGAGGTGCTATAAAAAGAAGATATTTTGAGTCTTTACAAAATTATAAGACTACAGTATAGATAATTATTTGTGAAACAAACACATGAAAACATAAAACTAATGTAGGGATCACAAAGATGAAAATAAGTATGCTGGAAATGGCATTCATCATTTAGAAACTGAAGGCAGACTTATAGAAAATGCTAATATTCTCACAATAGCTCTGAAAATTCTTTAAGTAGAAGGAATTTAAGTAATAAAACAAACAGCAGAAGTAAAACACATACAAAAAATGTAAAATAAGAAAAAAGTACAAAGCATTTCATAGCTGCGAGAATAGTTAAGAAGATGATCTTTAGGCTATGCACAAATCACATAAGATGCTGGACAGACTTGGAGAGTTGTAGAAAGGACACTATGGATCTGACAACAGGTGTAAAAATAACTAGAGATAAAAATGTGTTATCTTAGGTGTTACAGAAACCATAAATGGAAGACCATCAGCTATACTAGCAATGACCAAAGATTAAGAAACTCTTACCTACATCCGTTAAGAAGAAGAAAATATGTCATATGCATATTTGGTATCAAAAAAAGACAAGTAGAAAGACAAATAATTAATTTGTTTAAAAGGGTAAATGTTGGCAACTAAAATCCTAGGGGGAATTGTACACCACCATATACCGCGTAGACTTCCTCCAAGAAGTGCAACCACCAATCCCAGACACTTTGTCTTTTTGACTTTCTACACAACATAATTTTTCACCACAAAATAAAATTAGGTAACCAGGCCTTCATTCAAAAAGACATTTAAGAAAATACATAAAATCATAAACCATGACAAATATGTAATTTAAAAACAACTGCTAGCACATACACACACACACACACACACACACACACAAACACGCACACGCACATATGTGTGTGTGTGTGTGTGTGTGTGTGTGTGTGTGTGTGTGTGTGTGTGTATATATATATATATATATATATATAAGCTATTCAGTAAAAAAAATTTTTGATTGATGATGTCTTCCTTATGGGCCAGGGTTTGAGTCCATCAGCCTCCATTTGCTTACAGTTTGACTATAAATATGGTACTTAACAGAGCTGTGCTAGAGCAATTGGGACATTACACTAGGCTCCTGAGTGGTCTCCTGAATCACATGCCTAGTAAACAGCTATGCATTTTAAACCAGAGTACTTTTAGACAAAAGTGATTCTTCTAAATTTCTGGAGAACATGCACAAGGTGGGATACTGAAATTCAGCAAGCAAAAATTAACAGCCTGGTTTAACAGTATACTGTGTAAACTTTGTAATCACAAAAGCAACAAATCTTTTCCCAAAATAAATTGGTAGTTCAAAGAGAAAGTGAAAACCATTGTGGTTATCAAATGGTGTAACATTTTTTTCTGGCAGTTTTTACTGAGTGGTCTTGTTTGTGTGAACTTTTTATCCTTTGGTTTGGTATATATATATTTGTCTATGTGATTAGACATTTCATCATCATGAGATCATAAAAATGAAACCTATATCTGATAATTTATTTACATTTTAGAAAGTTAACATCACTGATTATTTAATTACAGATTTCAGGGGTTTAGAGCTTGATTATAACTATATATATTTTGTTTCTCAAATGATTTTTATTTTGATAAAATAACGCAATAATTTAATACATTCATAAGATTCAATAACTATTTACAGTATTTACATTCAGCCTGACAAAAAGGATTCAGATAAAAACATTTGTAGTTAAATAATAAATTAATATATAAACTATGATAGTTAGGAAGAGTTTGGTACCATCTGTAGGGTATCAATCAAATTCATAACTTTCCCCCATGGACTCAAACCAATAGCTTAGGAAAAGTTCTTAACTCTTTAGTTCTTTTCTCCATTAGTATGCATTTCTTCAGTGATGATAGGAATTCCTCCATCGTGGGTGCTACATTAGAGTTCCATCTTTTAGTTATACATTTTCTGGCTGTTGCTAACATTGTCCACAACAAATACAGGTCATCTTTCTTCATATTATTACTATTAACAACATTCAATAAAATTAAAGACTTTGTCAAAACAAATATATCAATATAGATAGCTTGAAGAAATTTGTTAATCTCATTCCAATATCATTTAATATTAGTACAGTCATAACAAATATGAGACCAGTCAGCATTAGTAGACAGATTACATCTCCAACATAACTTGCTGTTTGAAGGATTCGATTTTGAGAGTTCCTCAGGTATCAGAAAAGTTCTGTGTAGAAATTTCCAATGAAAAATCCTCCAGAATTGTGAGTAAGAAGTTAGTTTAACTGTAAATAAAATGTTTGTTTTATCTTCCATTGATAATGATACTTGAAACCCTTTAGTTAGGTATCGCCAGTAAGAATCTTTAGGAGCTGTCTTCTAGACAATTAAAGTGTTATATAGATATGATAATTCATTCTTAACATTGATATTATTATACAGAATTCCAAAAATCCAGTTTATAATTTTTGGTATGGTTTTAAAGGATGAGTTATGTATTATTCTACACAGATCCTTAGTGTATGCTGTGACACTCTGAAGAACCAACCACTCATTAAGGGATAGGCCATAGGTTGACAATATACTTTGTGTGTTCAAAGCTTGTTGGTTTTCAATACATTGCAACCAGCAAAATAGGTTATTATTTTCCCATAAACCAAAAATCTCTCTATGTGTTTTATCAGGGAAATCCCTTGTAATGGTAAATGGTATTAAAAATATATGCCACAGTTTTATATCTAAATTTGTGTTAATGAATTTTCTAAACACATCAAAAATATTGTTTAGTAGTGTTAGTTTAGTTAATTTTGTTGTACTATACTGTAAATTTAAACTTAAATAGTGCCATATCTTGCTATCTTTGTTAGTTACCAAAGCATTCTTTGATAAATAATTTTCATTCATTAGTATAATGTAGTGTAACTTTTTCCAATTGGAAGAGTATCTATGATTTATCCACTTCATCACTATTTTAATTATAGATGCCTTTATATAAGTTTCAATCTCTGGGAATTTTAGCCCCCCTTGTTCCCATTTTCTGATATGATGAGAATATGCTACTTTATTTCTTTTGGGGTACCATAGGAATTTCATCAGAGTTGAAGTGATTTCTTTAAGGATTTTCTTTCCTGGTAGAAGTATAAAGGCTTGTGCTACATATAATATTTTAGGTAACAAAACCACTTTTATCAGTTGTAACATATCGTGAAATGTTATAAACAAATTATTCCATTTGCTTATTAATGTCTTGATTAAGTCTATGGCTTTAGCATAGTTAAGCTGTAAGGTTTCCTCTATATTCTTGCCTAGGACTATTCCTAAATTGTCTAAAGTTGAGACTTGGTTTCCAATAATATGATTAACTGGAACCCACAAACAATAAATATTTTGATTTAGATTTGTTGAAGGAGAGTCCTGAGATTTTTTGAAAATTTGTTGTTACTATATCCACTTCACCTAACACTTCCTTGGAGTTGGGTAAGGTAAGTAAAACATCATCAGCAAACATCATTATTTTAGAAATATATTGGTCATATGTATTTATACATCTTATCTTTGGGTTATTATGTATTAAAATGGCAAGTACTTCTATGGCCAGAGCAAATAGAATAGGGGATATGGGACATCCTTGTCTAGTACCTCTAGTCATTTGGATTGCTTTGGAAGTAAAGGGACCTAATTTGACATATGCTAGATAATTTTCATAGATTTTCTTTATCATTGTTATAAAAAGGAGGGGAATCAAATAACTGTAAGACTTTAAATAAATAACCCAAATTTAAGGAGTCAAAGGCCTTTTGAATATATAGACCTATTGTCAATGCTTCATGTTTTCCTCTATTGAGGTAATCTATCAGAGTTAATACTCTTTTAATATTATACTGTGTATGCCTATTATGTATGAAACCAGTTTGGTCTTCATTAATTATGTTAGATATGGGTATTTTCAATCTATTGACCATAATTGACATAAATAGTTTATAATCATTATTCGACAAAAAAATTGGTCTATATGAGTTGCAATGATTAGGGTCCTTATTCTCTTTTAATATAGGGGAAATTAGAGAATATCTCCAAGAAGGAGGAATATTTGCTAATGTTTGAACTTCAAGAATGGTTTTATGTAGGAGAGAGATTATAAAAGAAGGGAACAATCCATATATTTCAATAATTAAGCCATCTATTTCAGGTGTTTTATTAGACTTACTTCCTTTAATCCCATCTATAATTTCCTTTTGAAAAATATGTTTTTGTAGATCTAACTTAAGTTCCTCAGGAATTCTTGTTATGTTGGGAACTATATTCTCTAACTTCTCACATTCATTTGTACTTATTTTATCTTTATGATGCTCTGCATAATGATAATTAAAAGCCTTCAGAATGTCCCTATGTCCGAGAAATTTTTCCTTTTCCCTTCATGAAAGATACTATCAATGTTATTAATTTTTGATTGCATCTTAACTTTCATATATAGGTTATGAAGATGCTTAGGAGAGGTAGCATAAGATTTTAATTTCAGTTTTTCCATGGCTAAATTAGTTTTATGGGATAATATTTCATTGTATTTCTTATTTGTTTCTTCTATTTGCTTCTTATTATCTGTAGCAATTATGTTTTTATTAGATTTAAGATATAATATTTGATTTTGGAGTTTCTGTAACTCTGAGTCCCACTCTTTAATTTTATTTTTGTACCAGCTAATGGTTTTACCATATAGATAGGCCTTAAGAGAATCCCAAACCAAAATTGTGTTTGCTTCAGGTTTATAATTAATCTCTAAGAAAAGCTGAAGTTCAGAAGTTATTCAAGATTTAAAATCTTTAATTTTTGTGATATATGAAGGAATCCTTGAAGTAATAACTAATTGATTGAATTCCAAGTGTATTGTTAACAACAGGGAATTATGATCTGAAAGGGGACAAGGGTGTATTGAAAAATTCAATATTTTAGAATAAAGATCTTGTGAGTTATAAATTTTATCTATTCTAGTTTGGTTACCATGTCTATAGTCCTGATGTGAGAATAGTAAATAATTTGGTCCCAAAGCATTAAAGTTATCTTTTAATTTAAACATTTCTGTCCATATTTTTTATCTGTTTGGCTGAGGACAATTGTGTAGGAGATTTCCTACCGGTAGTTTCTGTAATATCTGTGATACAATTGAAATCACCTCCTATTACCTTTAGAAGTAGTTATAATAAAGTCAAAGTGTTTCTTAGCTAGTCCAACCCCCATACTAAAAGAATCACAGGCCTAAAGCAGATGCCTTATGCTGACCACCTTAAAAAACTCCAGCTATACTCTGTCTCATATCATCTACTCCGAGGTGATCTCTGCATATCATATAAGGCCATGTCAAACCCAGAGCTGTTGGACATGCTACACTTAAAGAAATCCCAATCCCTCAGAGCCACATGCTTCAGGGATCTAAACCTTGTCATCACAATAAACAACACATGTTGCAGGGATAGGCTCCTGACCCAGAGACTCCCCAGACTCTGGAATAGACTGCCCATACATGTCAAGCAGAGCACCTCTTTGGCCCTCTTCAAAAGGAACCTTGATGATTGGATGGGAGAAAGGAAATTCACCCTGGGGATCATGTAATTCGCCCAGCTAGACAAGGGTTCAGGGAAGTAAATAGTGTGGGAAGAAATAGCCAGGGAATTGTTATGGCTAGGCTTGTATAGGCCCTAGGGCCGATAGCCTAGTACCAACCTATGAACCTATGAACCTATACCCGGGAACCAGTATAAATTAACCAGGGTCCAAATTCTATTATTAAACTTAAGTATAACTAAGGCTATGAGTCTATCATTATCTACATGTTTGTAAATGATTTGAGGATTTAAGAAAGTCTTTTCCTTAGAATTGTTACTCCTCTGGTTTTACCTTTATAAGAAGATTGAGCAAGTATTGTGTATTCCTTAGGGTCCCACATAAATGTGTCATTTATTTTAAAGTGTGTCTCTTGGAGAAAAGCTACTTGAGCCTTGTTTAGTTTAAGATACCTTAGTAGGTTGGCTCTCTTATATGGGTTGTTTAAGCCATTAGTATTTAAGGGTACCAAAGTTAAATCCATATCAGAATTCTTTAAAGATAAATAATAAAGGAACTTGTATTAATATAATCCTGTATATATAACGCTCTTCCTGAATAGACAATAGAATATCAGTTGTTGTATTTCTATTTATCTCAATCCAAATAACTTTCCCCATGAAAGATAAAAGTAAAACAATTGTCAGGCATTTCAAAACTAGAAAAACAGTTAAATAACAAAAAATTAGCATATTTCACTCTGATGTAAACTTTAATACACCATATACATGGAATGAGATACATTCCTAGTCTAGCAAACAAAACTAAATCTGATAGACTACCTATCCCAACCATCAACCTTTGTTTGCTCAAGCCCCTGAAAACAAAGTAAAAAATGGAGAATATATTATAAATTAAGAGAAAAATAGTAGTGATAAACAACTAATCAGATATTGATTCCAGTTAGGTTTTAGAGATGATTTACATACACTATTATTAGAAACATTAAACATTTATACAGTAATTAATCACTAATGAAGCAAGAGACATAATAGGATATATATAATCTGAATTTAGTGCTTAATAGACTAAGGAAACATTAGCTTTATTAACAATCTAAATGATTACCCAAAATACCTAAGCATGTCATCTGTATTAGTTCCAACAAAAACTTCAAAATGGCAGAACAAATCAAAGAATCATTTAGCATTTGTATTCTGAATAAATCTTATCATGATAAACTCCCCCTAAATAAAAACTTCACAAGAATTGGGTGTTAGCACATAGTGAGTGTGTGTCATTCCCAAAAGATGTTAATATAGATTTTTTTAGAAATATTCCATAAGACTTGTTTGTCCTTAATTAACTCCTAAACTTTTGGAATAGCAGATGTTTAAATAACTGACTAAAATCAATAATAATTAACTGGCATCAGTTAAAATGACAAAAATTAGTAAAAAAAAACATTATTTATATAAAACTTACTATGGATAACAGGTCTTAAAAGTGAATGACTCAAAGACAAAATTAAGATAGAGATAGCTGTAAATATCTACCATAGTAATAGGGTAATACTGAAACTCATAACTTGTTTGTTGTGTTATCACAAATTATAGATATTACTGAGCTCTTTCCCTGTCATAAAGTGCTAATATACTAAAAAACATGACTTAATAATAACTGAAAACATTACATCTGAAATATAAATAATATTTAGGATACAATAAGGAAATTAACATATTAAATGCAAAGTAATTATAGTTCAATCAAAATTATTTATACATATATTTGCTAGGGTTTAGTATGGTGCTTGAGTATCCTTACAGTTATTACCATTAGTCATAAGCATTTCCTGTAAATGTATAAGCCTATACTAAACACTTGCTAACTGCATAGGAAAGTTATTTATAAAGATCTATTTATAAAAAAAAAAAAACGCCAGTATATTCACTAGAAATAGTGGCTATAATTAACTGTTTACAAGAAAAAATAACATTTCTGTATATATTTGATCACAAAATATAGTCACTATTATAAAAGGGAATCATGAATATGTTTTCAAACAGTGTAGCTCATAATTCTTGTAAAAGAAGCCTGCGATGCTCTATTAACCAATCAGAGACTTGACATTCACAATTAGGCTTGCATATACACATTAGATGTAATGTAATCTGATCTGCATGCATAGAATACATGATGTCACGAGCTAAGTAAGAAAGCATCTGAAGCTGTAAATCTTTATTTATTCTTTACAGTTAAGACCTCAGTTCCGTCCTCGGAAGTGATACAGCCATTTCCCAGCTCGCACAAGCAAAAAACTCTCAGCTAAGAACCTATCCACGATGCCCCTATCCTAGATACTCCAGATCTTGTTTGCCATATTCCTAGTCAGATGTGTTAGCCATCTCTCTCAAGCTAAGTAGTAATTTGTTGCTTTTTTATGACAGTTTTTCTTCTAAATTTAGAAATTTTTAGTCAAGTTAGTCTTTTATCACTGTCACCCATAATCTAGGCCCATTTCCTACCCTTTTTCTTGATATTTTTTTACATCTTTTGACTGTCCCTCTCTCCTGTCTTTGACAGGCCCCTTTTACTAGTGGTATTCCTTAACATAACTTCACTGCTATTTCTTCCTTAATTTTTTTTCTACAGGATAGTATTGTTTCATTTACCATGTCAGACAAAGTTAAGTTGGATATTAAACAGTGTGACAAATGTGGATGTAAGATGCCTAACTCAGATACACATGTTCGTTGTGTCTACTGTTTGGGCGTGGATCATTTGAAAGCTGATTGTGACATTTGTGCTGGTTTTTCTAATCGGACACAAGCAAAACGTAAGAATAAACTTATTTTAAAAGATTTACTCGATACCTTTTTCGGATGCTCTATTTGGGTCGGAGGTCTCACCCCCTCCTAAGACTAAAAAATATAAGGAAAAAAAAGAGTCACTCAGTTCCTGCATCTCCATCAGTTACGGAATTGAGTCGGCTCCGTGCTTCACCAGCGCACTTGGCGCAGACCTCTTCAGCACCAGGATCTGTGTCCTCTCCTTCAGTGCCGACCCTGGTATTCACTCCTATCTTGGTTCCAAACACAGCACCACTGACTTTGGTGCTGTCTTTGGCTCCAATGACTGTTCATGCCTTGGCTCAATCCCTGTCAATGGCACCGACAGTCTCCTTGGCTCCATGGGCTCCAATGACTGTATATGCCTCTGCACCATCCCCGTTCACGGTGCTGACAGCTTCTTTGGCTGCATGGGCTCCAAAGACTGTACATGCCTTAGCACCATCCCCAGCCATGGTGCTGACAGTTTCTTCAGCTCCATTGGCTCCAAAATCCAATTACCTGCCAAGGACAAGATATCCTCCTACTTACGATCCTTTCTTGGGGCAGAGGTTTAGTCCCTTTCTAGAAAGACCTGATTCCCCTTCTGCAGCCTCCTCTTTTAGATCCTCTAGGAGTTTTTTCTGAGCTAGACCGAGTGCGGGTTGTGGACCAGCTTCTGGTAGCTAGGGGATTGCCCATTCCAGCTAGACCTTCCGTCCCCCCTGGCTTGGAATTTTCTATCTCATCTTCCTCTGCTTATCCTCCCCCAGCACCCGCTTCAGTACATACTGTCTCGGCTCCAACAACAGTGCCTCCCCTGCCGGCACCCATCACCCTTGCAGCATTGGCTATGATGGAGCCAATGCTTTCTCAGAGTGGTACTTGGACTGTCCATACCTTGGTACCTAATCCGGCACCTATTTTCTCACTGGCGCCATCTATGTCCACAGTTTCCAGTTCTCTCGTCACCCCTCAACTGGAACTGGGCTCAGGTGTGCCTGCTGTACAAGTGGTGGATAGGGCCCTTCACTCTGAAGGCTCACAACCAGCCCCTAGGACACCAGTATCAGAACCCCCTGTGAAGAGAACCCCTTCTCTGGAGTCCTCTTCAGAGGATCCCATTGGAAAGCCACCCCAGAAAAAAATGGTGCAAGAGGAAGCAGCTTGACTCCCTGGAGGAATCTATCACAGAAGACACTGATTGTGATGAAGGGGAAGGGTCCCCTCATTCTCCCCCAGACGACATCTCATTTGGAGACATTCTCAAAATCCTCAAACAGCGGGGGGAATGGAAGTCCTCTAACCTTTCTTCTGAGGAATTGGTGTTTCTGCAGGCTTTCCATGCCCAGCCATCTACTTCCTGGGTGACCCCACCAGCAGATGATCTTGTTAAACTAATTGTGCAGCATGCCTGGAAGGCTCCAGACAATGTAGAACCTGTCCCCTGGAGGCCAGACAAAATTTTATCTACACCTGAAGACCAGCCCCACTGGTCCAAGCAGCTGACAGTTGATTCTATGATCGTGGCGGCAGCTACCAAGAGGGAACTGGCAGAAGATAGTTCCACAGTTCATCCTCCAAATAGGGAATCCCAGACCATGGACAGACTAGGGAAGTGGATTTATGCTTCAGCGACCTTCGCCATTCGGCCACCGAATTATCTGGCACACTTTACTCGCTTCCAAAGAGACCTAATTTCTGAAATGGCTTCCTCTTTAGTGGGAGTCCTCCCTGATGAGGTGCGTGACACTGTCACCTTGCAGCTAGCTACCCTTGAATCTAACTTGAACTCCTCAATGCATTTGATATCTCACACCGCTGAGGGGACAGCTTGAGCTGCCACATCTGGTGTTGTCATGAGACATAATGCTTGGATGCGGTTGTGGATTTTACAGACCCTTTTAAATCTTCCTTCGTTAGCACACCTGTCAATGAATCTGCACTTTTTGGACCCAAGGTACATGACACACTTGCATGTAGTGAAAAAGACGGAAAGACCTTGTCTGCTGTGGGCATATGCTTTTCCAACCCCCAGAGACCCTACTCCAGGAACCAGAAAGGGGGAAGATATGGTTTAAGGAATCCCTAGGATCCTTTTGTGACACTCGTGGTGAGCAATCCCCCAGAGCAGAGGGGGCTACTCATATGGAAGATGTCCCTTTTGGGGTAGAGGGGGTCCACGTAACCAGGGAGCCAGAGATTCTCTCTCGAGCAGACTCTACCAGCGCTCCTGAGCAGCTGCCCAATTGCTTTCCTCAGGAAGCAGTCAGGGGTCATTTCTGCATCTACCAGCCTGGCATCTTATTACTACTGATGTTTGGATGCAGAGGATAATATCCAAAGGCTACCAAACACCTTCTGACCTAACTCCCAGACCCGTCAAAAGAAACCTCAATGTACGACCCAATCAGAGGGGATTAGCAGCCTTAGAAATAGAAAAACTGCTAAGAAAAAGAGTCATCCAACCAGTCCCACCATAACAGACAGGATCCGGGTTTTACTCAAGGTTCTTTTTAGTGCCAAAAAAGACAGGGGACTGGAGACCAATCCTGGATCTCAGCCTACTCAACAAATTTATCAAACCTCAAAAATTCTGGATGGTCACAGTACATTCCATTCTTTCCTTCCTAGGGAGGGACAATTGGATGTGTTTTATAGACCTACAGGATGCGTACTACCACATAAAGATGGATCACCACTCCTGGAGGTTTTTCTGCTTTTGGCTGGGAGCCAATCACTACCACTTCAGGGCACTGCCATTCGGTCTCTCAACAGCCCCCCAAGTGTTCACCAAATGTATGGCAGTTGTGGTAGCTCATCTTCGACTACAAGGATTCCAGGTGTTTCCCTATCTAGACGACTGGCTCCTTGCTGCTCCGACCAGGAATCTCCTAGCCCATAGCCTCTCTTACACTCAAGATCTCACTCTCCGCTTAGGGATTGCAATCAACAAAGACAAATCTCAGATGTCTCCAATGAAGACACTGGAATTTATTGGAGTGGTCTTCAACACAACATCCTGTCAATCTTCTCTTCCCCCTCACAGGCTTTAGAAAATAAGACACCAAATTCAAGATCTTCTTACTCACACGTTTGTACCAGCACATCTTGTACTGCAACTCTTGGGCTCCATGGCAGCTGCCATTACTTTGGTACCACTGGTGAGACTGCACATGAGAATTCTGCAGTGGCTCCTCTCAGCACAATGGTCATTGTTAACCCACCCACTCAACCACATGATATGCCTTATGAACCGTTGCAAGGAGAAAATGCTACGGTGGATGGAGCCACAAAAGAATCTTTGGTGTTGACAGTTCTGTCTTCCCCAACCCACGGCCACGGTGACCATGGACGTTTCTCTATTAGGATGGGGGGGACATTTCCAGGGGAAAGACTGTCCAAGGCACCTGGACCCCCTCGAGGCCAACTTGCACATAAATGTCCTGGAACTGAGGGCAGTTCTCTTAGCGTTGCAAGCGTTCCATGCATCCTTGCCTTCGGGGACCATTGCAATTCAGTCAGACAACATGTCAGTCATCTGGTATATCAACAAGCTAGGCAAAACCAGATCTTACCCCCCTGTGTCAGGAAGCCATGAGGATTTGGCACTGGGCGATAGCTTCCAATCGCTTTCTTATAGCAATGCACATTCCTGGGAGTTCCAACCTTATTGCTGACAGTCTGAGCAGGAACATTCTGATGCCTCATGAATTGTCCCTCAATCCTGTAATAGCAGCTCAGATCTTCCAACATTGGGGCAAGCCTTGCTGCGACCTGTTTGCTACCCCCCTGAATTACAAATGCAGGAGCTATTTTGCCTTGATTTCCCCTCAGGGGGAACCACCGAGGGACGCTCTAATGCACGATTGGCCCCCGGGTCTTCTGTATGCCTTTCCCCCATTTCCACTCATTCCAAAATGTCTACAGAAAGCTCAGAGGTTGAAAAGCAAAGTGATCCTCATTGCTCCCTACTGGTCACGTTAAGTCTGGTTCCCTTTTCCATGGCCTCATCTGATTCACAGCCCGTTGATCCTGGATCATTCCCAGGACCTGTTATCCCATCCTCAAGGATTGATTCATCCGAACCTGCACAGTCTTAAGCTCATAGCCTGGTTCCTCTACTTCCAGTGATTGCCAGACTGCCTGACATCCCATCTCCTGTTCGTGAAACTCTTCTGGCCTCACACAAACCTTCCACTAGAAAGGTTTATTCTAGTGAATGGACTAGGTTCTCTATTTTGGCCAAAGACCAAAACTTAGACCCTTTCTCTATGCCTATTCAAAAGATTCTGCAATACCTGACTACTCTCCTGCATGCAGGAGCCTCAGCTTCAATGATCACTGTACATTTAGCAGCTATCACCAATTTTCATAATGGTGTTTAAAATTCTTCCAATTATGTCACACCGCCTATGCAAGACTTTTTTGAAGGGAGTATTACATGTTAAACCTCCAGTCAAGCCTCCCTTAGATCCCTGGGACTTGACTCTGGTGCTTCAATCTCTTACAACCCTTTGATTCATGTGATTTGAAATTTTTGTCTTGGAAAACCATACTTCTAGTAGCACTCACCTCAGTGAGAAGAGTATCTGAACTGCAGGCCTTGAGTGTTAAGAGTCCTTACTTGATCTTCCACACGGATAGGGTATCCTTTCGTACTGACCCTTCCTTCTTGCCCAAGGTCATTTCTGTTTTTTCCATTAATCAATCTATTGACCTGCCGGTTTTCTTCCCAAGGCATTCTAATAGAGGGGAGTACCTTTTGCACACCCTTGATGTGCACTGACAGCTTCGTTGTTATTTGGACAGGATTACATTTTTCAGGAAAACAGACCAATTGTCTGTGGCCTTTGCAGAACCCAGATTGGGAAAACCTGTTTCCAAAGTGACTTTATCCTCTTGGCTTAGAAACATCATTACCTTTATCTACCAACAGAATAAGCTACCCTTATCTACCAGATCTATGGCTACCTCTGTAGCTTTTCATTCCAGAGCCTATATGGATGATATATGCACAGCAGCCACATGGGCAAGACCTCATACCTTCATATCTCATTACAAATTGTATTGGGCCTTCAAGAGATGAGCATCTTTTGGTTCTATGGTGCTCAGGAATATCCTTCCTTAGGGCCACCCAGGACTCAAGTAGCTGGGGACTCAGTCCTAACTGTAAAGAATAAATAAAGATTTACAACTTCAGATAAAGAAGTTATGTCTTACCATAACATTCCATCTGAGTTGTAGATCTTTATTCATTCTTTGCTTCCTGTCCTCCTTCCTCCTGCCTGGACTCCTGGTGGACCTCAGGTACTCCTGGTTAGGGTATCTGCTCAGACAGAGCCTCCTACTTTTCCTATTGCTACATCTTTACCTAGGGCAGGCAAACTCAATCTGGAGTATCTAGGAAGGGGTATTGTGGGTAGGTTCTTAGCTGAGAGTTTTTGCCTTGCGCGAGCTGAGAAACAGCCGTATCAGTTCCGAGGACTGAACCAAGGTCCTAACTGTAGAGAATGAATAAAGATCTACGACTCAGATGGAACGTTATGGTAAGACATAACTTCTTTTTCGCTTCTTAAATTTCAAACTGACATTTTCCCTCCCAGCGCACTACACAGTACAGTTTCCTGACCTCACTTTAACTGTATCACAAAGTCTGCTTATTTACAGTAACAAATACAAAGTTTAACTGTCAGATACTTCCAAGCAGTAAAATAACATTCAATGCCAATGAGAGAGAAAACAGCACTTTAACATTAAACTCTACAGGAAACATAACTTGTAACCATTTAAAAACCTTGTGCCATAAAACATACAAGGATATAACTGTCAGAGAGACCCAATTTATGTCAAAAGTTGGCAAACAGCTTTTTGTTCACAGAGGTACCAATATATATTCTGAAACAATCAGAAGTTATAAATATTAAAAAACGAGTTAATTTATACTAAATCATAGATACGCCCTGTTATCCCACGTATCCAAAACAGTTTTGATAAATTAATCTAAGTAGTGACTATGCCTGTGTAATAACTCAGAATAACATTTAGCAGGGCAAAGGACTATATATTATTTGAAATAAAGCATGTCCTCTTAAGGTCATAAAAGCAAAGAAAGCTTACTGTTCAATTATACTACTCAATAAACCAGTAATATTATACTAATATACTAAAAGCATAAACAGTTATTTAATTTGTATATGAACAAAAAAGCATAGAAATGAAAAAGCAAAAAGAGAAAGAAAAGCAGTAAGAAAAATATTGTCATGACATACTTTACTTGAAGATTTAGCAAGTATAAAACAAATTAAATTAAAGTCCAGTTGCAGCAGATGCTTTGAGAGATTTAGTGGGAGCAGCAATCTTTGACTCAGTTTTTTGTTTTTTCTTTTTAACATCAGTCCAAGAAGATTTATCAGTAACTCTCTTCAGAGATGCAGATGTCCATTCCATATCTTCAGGTAAGGAAATAATGTAATTGCTTTTAATAAAGGCAGTGGCTTCCTCTAGGGCATTAAATGACCTCATTTCATTCTGATATAGCATTTTTATTCTGGCAGGAAAGACAAGATGAGTTTTGATGTTATTCTGCTTTAACAGTTTTATTAATGACCAAGCTTTTTTCCACTGTTCCAAAACCCTGGTAGAATAGTCATTATCAGACCTAATTGGGTTTTGATTACATTTTAATGGACTTTTCCTTCAGGCAGATTTTAGGACCAACTCCTTGTCCAAATAAAATAGAAACTTTATGACTATTGATCTGGGAGGAGTAGAGGAGGATGTTGACACTGGCTTTCCTAAAGCTCTATGAGCCCTTTCAATACCAAAGGACAGACCCTCCTTTAAATTTAAAATCTCTGGAATCCAGGTATTCAGGAAAGAAATGATATATTCACCCTCAGCTCTCTCAGAGATGCCAAAAATCCTTATATTTGACCTTCTCTCCCTGTTTTCCAGGTCATCCACTTTATTGAAAAGCCAAATGTTTTGTTTGATGAGAAAATCTTTCTGGCTTTCTTCTTCATTCAGTCTTCCATCAAGATCATTTAGGGATGCTTTTAAGTGTGTTGTTCTGTATTGATGCTGCTGTGTAAGTTCCCTGAGACAATCTTTGTTTCTGACAATTTTCCTTGAGGTTTTGTAAATTCTCCTTAAAATCATCCATTTTTAGTGAGAGTTCTTATACAGCAGATATCACAAGCTGTATTTCTTTTTTTAAAGCCATGTCAGAATGAGAAGTCTTCGAAGTACTCATCTCAACAACTGATATATTTTCCTTTATAATTTGGCAGGAAAAAACTTTCCTAAGTTCACCAAAGTTACTAATAATATAGTTTATACTTTCATCTATCAATTCTAAGTATTTTTGCTAAAATAAAATAAGTTATTTCCTGTTTTTTATACTAGTTTCATGGAGCTCTAAAAAACTGCTGCTATCAGTCGGCCATCTTTGCTCTGCCCCCTAATTATATATATTTTGATACTGAGTACTTCAAACAGAACAAAAGCGTAGCTATGGAGGCCTTGTGCTCCCATTTACGCAAACCTGGTGTTATTAGAATGGGAATACAATAAGGTTTTGAGGAGTGAGTTATTTAAGTATGTGAAGATGTACATTCAGTTTTTGGATGATATCTTTAATCTTTGGACAGGCACAGAGGCTAAAATTAAGAAATTAATTGATTACTTGAGTGGAACGACTATTTTTTTGAGATTTACCTGTACCAGTAATTCCAAGGGTATCAATTATTTAGACACCTACATTCAAAAAACAGACAACGGGTTCAAATCCAATGTTTATAGAAAACCCACATTCAGCAACTCCTACTTAGAGTACTCTAGTAGTCACTACCACCACCAGAAGAAAAGTATTGTCAAAGGGCAACTTGTGTGGGTTGCCTGAATGACATTGATAGCAGGTGACATTGAGAGGAATTGCAAAAGGTAGCCAAGATGTTTTATGAGAGAGGTTACCCTGTTAACTTAGTTGAAGATAACTTGGAATATGTCAAAAATGAATGGAGTAGAAAATATAAGCCTCTACTAGGTAGTGCATCACAAGAAAGAGAAGTATTAGTTGAAGAAAAAAACTTTGAGAGAGCTATGGTTATTCCATACTGGGGAAGGGCCCACCAAGTCAGGAAAGTTATTGAAAATAATTGGGCTATTTTGAAAAGTAACCTCACATTATGGTCAGTGGTAGGTGCTAAGCCCACTTTTGTGTTTAAAACAAATATTAACCTTAAGAAAAGTATAGAACAATCCTCACAAAGTTGGAATTCAGACAAATCTGGCACTTCCAGATGTGATATGTGCTCACAATGTAAATACATTTACGATAAAAAGACATTAATTTTGGAGAATTTGTTAAAGTCTAAAGTGAGTTTTGTTAGAGGAAATTGTCAGACAACTATGGGTTATTTATCTTGCTATTTGTAAATCCTGCCCAGCATATTATATTGGAAAAACTGAGAGATGGTTAAGGGACAGGATGTATGAACACCAGTATCAGATTTCTACAAAAAATATGAATAATACATTATATAAACATTCTATAACATGTATCTGTTTTACTAATTTTTTCTTTTGGTATATTAGAGCATGTTATCCCAAACACTGGGGGAGGGGAGACTATAGGAGTTTTATTGAGGAAAGACAGATTAAATGGCAAATATTATTGCAAGCCATACAAACACCATGATTAAATGAAATGATTTCCCTCAAACCCATATTAAGTAGAAAAGTCACCACTTAAGGAGACTGTGTCCTATTTGCTCCTTTTAAGGTTCACACTAAGTGATTTTAAAGATTTTTTTTTAATAATTATTTTTTAATTTTTTTAAAAATTTTGAAAATTTTACAATGTACATTGCTTTTCGCGGTGTTGTGTTATACTGTTTTGTTAGTTTATGTATGTGATATACACATTTTGTATTTATGAGGGATGGTACCTTTAAAGTTTTTACACATTGGTGTGATGTCACCAATCGTTTAGTATTTAAATGAGCTGGTAGTTTTAACTCTGATTCTGATGAAATCCCAGGTATATGGGGATGAAAGCGCTCAATCTACACTTTAAATATTGAAAATTAAATATTTTTCTCCAAGGTTGGCTGGTGGTTTTTGCTGCTTGCAGTGTTTTATATACTTTTTGTGGTTGTGGTTGAACAATGTATTTACCTTTTGGATTTATTTATAAAAAGTGTTATCAGTAGTTTATAGAATTTTGAAACTGTTATCAATAGAAATCATGTGCTGTTATGTACCTTTAGCTGGAGAATTACTTGACCAGTCATGGCGTAGGGGACCTATTTCAGATGGGTTTTAGGGCTTGACACATCGCTGGTACTTCATTAATGATTTCATAGTTGTGAGACATTAGTATTACTGTTCAGTTTTGATCCTTCTTGATCTCTTGTCAACATTTGACCTTTTTTTTTTTTATTTGGATCATTCTATTCTTTTAGACCAACTGGAGCATTATTGTTGCATTTCCAGATGTGATGGTTCACCTCTTTCATATGTGGTTGTACCCAAAAAATGATTTCATGGTTTAGCTCCTTCTCTTTACATTTGGGATATCGTCTTTATTGTATGCCATCCACTTACTGCAGCTAGGTAACATTATTAATTCAAGCTATTCCTATAAAAAATCTGGCTGATTTCACTTAAAAATGTATTTATTAGATCACTCTTCACAATTCTTCAATTCACTTAAAGGTTTTTATGTAGTACATTATTCACCATTGAGGTTATGTATGATGGTATAGAAAATCAATAGTTCATGGAGGCATTCTACATGTGGGCTTTCCATTTTTTTTTGTTTTTTTATTGTTAGTGGGATGCAATCACCTTAATAAATGGTGAGCAAAGGCAATTAAACTATTGCATCATGTTTGGAATTTAAATATGAAGGTCCACATTTTGCTTCAGTTAGATAACATAAATGAATTTGACCATAAAACTAAAGCATATCTATTTAGATGTTACAACAACAAAATGTTGCATAATATCTCTTTGATAGGCTAGCTCCTCACAAGACTGATGAGACATTATATAACTTTTTGATAATGTTTGATAGTGGTGATTGTTTCATAGAAATTGAACAGAGTAAGTAAAGTAATATTTGTATATCCCACTTTTATACCCCATTGTTTTTTTTTTTTTTTTTTTTGTCATCCTTTCCTCCTGCTCTGGTTAGATTTATAACTATTCTTATCATTTTATATTATTACTCTTCATTTTGCATACACATCGGTATTTGCTACTTTTTCCTGAATGTATCTTTAATAGAAATTAAAAAAAATATGTACACAAAAAGTACCTGCACTGAAACTCTACTCTTTGGGGTTTTACATATTTATGGTTCATTTGAATCCTTAACTATGTAATTATTAAGATAATTAATATGTAATTCATTATAATTATGTAAAATTTTAATATTTAATTTGAAGTGTAATGGTATAAATGCATGTTTCAAGCATTGGTGCTTCTTAAGGGCAGTACGTTTGAGATATGAAAGGACTTTGTAACAAAATAAGTATTTTAAGGTTATATTCTCACTGAACTAAATCAGATTCTCTTGACAGTATTTTATTTTATTTATTTATTTATTTTATTTTATGTTACATTTGTTTACCGGAAAAGTCTGACTGGGCAGAGTTCCCTTTTCAGTGGAGGCCTGGGGAGAAAAGCTCCATACAGTTAACAAAAGTCACAAGTAGAAATAATATTTACATAACAAGATAGGTAACAACATAGCTTAAAACTATTTCAGCACACAACAGAGATTGTACAAATACAAACATAGATTGCAACATAGCTTATTCTGCTTCATTATATATACAACACTTGAATGAAGAAGTAGAACTGGAGATTACATATGTCAGTCAGACAAGTGTGATATTAGTTATAGTCATTGTAGGAGACAGACATACACTGAGGTAAGTTGGACAGGAGACAGCATCCAGCAACTGGAAACCAGTTTGAATGATGCATAAAAGAAAAATGAGAAGAGGGTAGATGGTAAAGTCTAGATCATCCTGGAGTAGTACAGGGGCATAGCCACTCGTTGTTTAGATGATCTTTGAGAAGAAGTTTGAATTTAGAAGAGTCAGTAGTCTTGGGTATATGCTGGGGAATGGAATTACAGTTTTTTTCTATTTGGTTAGCAAACAGAGAGTCTCCGAAACTATTGTTGTCTTTAATGACTTTTAGTAAAAGCTTGTTGGATGATTGTAGGGTTCAACTGGCCAAGTAAGGTTCCACTACTTTTTGAAGGGCAGGTTAGTTATCAGGATGGTGTTTAATGGTGTGGGCAATTGTAAGTTGGTTGAGTGCTACCAGATTTGATACTGCAATCCATTTTAGTTTTTGGAGAGCTATAAACAGTGGTGTGTTCAATTAGGGAGATTAGCAGCAAATGTAGCTATATTATGGTAACAGGCTTCTAATTTGGTTAGGTCTGATACTCTAAGATTTGTGAAAATAGGAGAAGCATGCAGTAGAGTGGATAGCAGATGTGTTCTGGTTACAGACTATCTGGAGGTGTGAGTGAGGAAAGGTTTGGCTCTGTATAGTGATCCAAGCTTGGTGTGGACCTTTGTAATGGAAAAGGCTATATGTTTGTCATATTTTAGTGAGCTGTCAATTGTGACTCCTAGTAGCTTGGTATCATCAACAGGCTCAATTTTGGTATTGTTAGATTAACAGATGAAAAAAGAGAAAGGAGGCTCAGGAGTTGTGGAGTTTGAGAAAAGCATTAGTTTTGTCTTGTTTAGGTTTAGTATGAGTTGGTATTCATTAAGATACTGTTCTATGTCTGTGAAGGCTTTTTGAGTTCTGTCCAGGAGGTCTGAGAGTGAGGGGGCCATGCTGATGAGTGATGAATCATCTGCATATTGTACAATTATTGCTAGTTGGGATGCAGAACTAAATTTGTTTGTGAAGATGGTGTAAAGTATTAGCCCAAGATCTGAGCCGTTTGCGATGCCTACTATGACAGGCAACAGTGATAAGATCTCAGTTTTCCACTTGACTGCTTGTTTGGCATTTTAACAAGTAGCTGTGGTACCATGAGATGGCTTATTAGGATAGATGTATGGTGGATAGTTAATCTAGCAGTTTTTGATGGGAAACTGTGTCAAAAGCCTTTGACATATTGAGGAAAATGGAGGATATGAATTTACCATTGTTCTTGTGCTGGATGACTATATTTGTGAAGGTTAAAAGGGCTGTTGTGGTGCTGTGATTTGCCTTAAATCTATGTTGAGAGCTGGAGGGAAGATTGCTGTGTAGCAAACAGGGTAGGAGTTGAGAATGAATGCATTTTTCTAGAATTTTAGCTAGGAGAGGGAGAATGGCATTTGGCTGCAGCTTGGGTGATTTTCCAAAGTTTTGGGACCTACTTTTCAAAGAGGGAACAGTTAATGAGAAGGGAGACTGGATATGATATTGTGTCTGCTGCTATTTTGAAAAATTCATTGGGAAGTAAGTCTGCTGCAAGTGATGTAGGTTTTAATTGTTTTAGGACTTTCTTTATGAAGCTGGTCTGAATAGGTTTGATAGGAAAAGAATTGGGGTGTGTGGCAGAATTATTGGCGGTAGTTAGTGGAGTCTTGCTATCATTTTTTTACTAGGGATAGTATAGAGTTAATGAAATGTGAATTAAATTGGGTTGCTGTCTTCTCAGTGGTATCAGGGAGGCTAGGGTTAGGAGTAGTGGTTTGTCCTGGATTTAACAGTTGTTTTATGGCAAGCCAGAATTTCTACGGGTTACTTTGATGTTTTTATTGGCATAATGTGCAATAGGACTTTTTGTCATTTTAGATGTATTTCTTAGCTAAATTTCTTAATTGGTGGTAATTTTGGAGGCAAGTTTGGCTTTTGCTAGATTGATAGTGAGACCAGGCTCCATCTCTGTCTTTCATGATCTGTTTAGTATGTAATGTTAGCCATGGACTTGGTTTTGCTTTGGTGCACATTTTTCTAAGTGAGGACAGAGAATTAAGAATTTTGAGGGATGCATTATTAAAGTACCGCACAGCATTGTCTAACTATAGGTGTTTTAGTGGTATCCAGTTACATTGCTTTAGTAGTAAGTTGAAGATTTCAATGGAGAAGTCTCTTTTTCTGTGGATATATATATATATATATATATATATATATATATATATATATATATATATATATATACAGTGTCTTTGGTTGGGTATGCTTTCTGTCTGAGAAGATAGCTAGGTATGTGTCACTAAGAGAGTCTGGGAGGCAGAAAAGTAGTGACATACAGATGGCCAGTTGGTAAGTGTCCACTCTAGTATGTATTGTTTGTTATTCTGTTTGTTTATTCTGGTTGGAAAGCAGATTAATTGTGAGAACCCAAAGAGGTTGATAAAGCTGCTTGTATTGTTAGAGGTACAGGTGGACCAGTCCAGGTTAAAATCCCCTAAGATTATTGTTTCTTGGTTATATGTGCAGGCTACCCAGCAAAGAAGGTTTTCAATTATGGGGGTATTGTATCTGGAGGAATATAAACTACAATAATGATAATGCTCTTTCTAGTGTTTAGTTGGAGGTGTGTAACCAGTATTTCAGAGTTGATAGCTTCTGGAGGGCTGCTATCTTAATGTTCTAGGATAAGGGTATCCTTATAGATCATGACTATGCCTCGGCCATGTTTGTGCAGCCTGTCAAGTCTGTGAATTTTATAACCAGTGTTAAGGATTTCAGCATCTTTAGTATGATTTTTTTTAACCAGGTTTCAGTTAGAACTATGATGTTAGGGAAATATAACAATATGGTGGTATAAAACTCATGTCTTTCATTAATAATAATTCTAATGGTTCTATTTCTAAATACTTCTAAAGGTTCATGTTTATGACTAGGACATCTGAGATGTCATGTTTGTGATTGAAGAAGTTTTATGGACAGGGTTACTGTGAGAGTGGAGGCTTAGGTTTTAGATTTTTGGACCAGTGTTTGCATGTATATCACCACTTAAGCTAAGCAGTGATACATTGAATAGAAATAGGTAAGACAGTTTGGGTTGTAGTCTGGCATATTTGCATTGTAGCTGAGGAGCTGTTTGTGTGTAGGGATATTTAAAAGCAAAAAGTTCTGTACTGGAATTATTGAAAAGTTGTAGTGATATAATGATGTTGGTAAGGATGTTGCTTGTAGTGGGGTAGGTAAGTTTAGTAGAAGATTATGGTAGGAAGTAACTAGGTTAGGTTGAGGTGAGTAGGCTGAGCAGAAGTGTGTGTATAAGAAATATGTTAATTATAATACGTGGTGGGTTGTTGGTGTCAGGTTTTATTTGTGTGGAAGTTGAACGTTTCACTTAAGTAGACAATTTAGTGGTGATGTGGACTAATTGGTAAGATAATGAATGTCTAACTAGGTAATTTGGATGTAAGTGCATGGGTTTTATTTTTTGCTTTATGATTGGTTGATGGGAAAAAAGGGATGTGGTTTACTGCAGTTTAAATCTAGGTGTGTTGTGGTGGGTGAGATTTGGGGGGTAGGGTAGGGGAGTGGAGTGAGCCCGAGTATAGTGAGGGCAAACAGACCGGGGCAGACCCTGGTCGCAGCTGCTAGAAAAGGCCACAAGAACAATCAGTAAGCCTGTTTGTTTTGAAATATGTACTGTAGTTTGCTATTTAGTCACAAGAGAAGCTAGACTGTGGGACTACGGCAGTGTGCCCAATGGATTTTGAATACAGTACAGCTTGGTGGGCTTCATGGGGCTGTCTGTACACCAATAACTAGACACAAGTCCTGGAGAAAGAGAGGAGAAAAATAAGAAAATTAAATGGGTTTGAAGGTAGTAGCCTGATAGACTAAGGACAAACAAGACAGAAACTCTCAGGAAGGAGGGGGGTGCAGCTGGATCTGGACATAGTATCTAAGGAAACAAGGAGAATGAATGCTGTTGTAGCAGGATGGAGAACCTTCTAATATACCGATGTTACTTAGTACACTAGTATTAACTTTGAAAAAAAAAATAATACAGCAGGATAAAAAGGAGTAAGACATGAAAGGTGAGGGGAGGGGAACTAGCTAGACCCAGTGATGTGCAGTAATATACTATGGGGAAAACAGTAGCAAACCAGGTGAAACACAGCTATAACTGAAACATTCATATAGTTTTAATTGGAGCTTGGGGCGTGAAGAGTCCTCAAAATCACAGCTGCTGGAGGTCTTGGGTAAGGAACGGGGTGCTGCCTGGTTTGTGCAAAAATGAAAAAGGGCTTAGTACCTAAAAATAAAAATTGAGATGTGCAGGAAGATAAAGTTAGAGACTACTATGGTTATAACAAGGTATGCTGTAATAGAAGGGCGAAGTTAGGACAGGTACTGTTAGGACAGGTACTGTTAGGACAGGAAGGACAAAAGAGAAATGAGAATAAGAATGGTGTTGAGAGAGGAAAAGATGTGAGTTTCAGGGAAAGGACAGTGAGGTAAGATAAATGTAAGAGGAAGATAAAAGGAGGCATGCAGAAGTATGGTATGACCACAGGAGGTACAGGGAGAAAGCAGTGATAGTGCACCTACTAGAAGTTGGATGGCAGTAAGAGTGCACTATACTATGTGCTACAGAAAAAAATAAGAGTAATAGACCAATATACAGAAAAGAAACTGCAGTCGAGCCGCAGAACAATAAATAGTAAGAGCAGTCACTTAATAATAGAACATACAGTATGTTGAAATATATTCAGTTTTAAACATGTTGTGCAAAAGTTAGTTCAGGATTGACTGAATATTGTACATGGAAATCAGTCTGCTTTGACATAAAACAGGAACATAATTCAATACAGTAGCTTTTCACTATGTATAAAATAGTTTAAAGGAACTGCAGCAGATTAGCTGTGGCATGCAAACTAGCTTCGACTGTAGAAGTGTTTAGATAGTAAAGACTTTTGTTTTAAAATTAATAGCGGTTCCTTTTCTACTCTCGGTTGTATGTCATAAGAATTAGGATAGAAATGATGCAGTTCTGTTGTAGATGCAGTGACCTTTCTTCCTGTAAAAATCCAGGCAAACTAGTTGTTTATTTGATTGTACCAACACAGAATTAGCTGAGTGGTTCCCAAAGCATTGGATAGCTAGTAAAGGACAGCTTTTGCACTAACAGCTTTGTGCATGTTTTCTTCTATGTTGGATTATATACACTAGCAAAATGCATTACATTTTTCCCTGATCTTTTTGCCTGAGTAATGGCTGAAAAAGGTCCATAAACATTGCTCTTCTTATTTGGTCAAGAAATAAAGGAAAGCAAATACAAATAAATGTTGATTGTCCACAAATCGAGCAGTCAGGGCATGCCAGCTTACAGGATGACAATGTAAACATTCATCTGAACTTTCCTCACTGCAACAAAAATGTTTTTTTTTTTTTCATTTCAAAGCATTCCCTTTTCTTCAAGTTTTATAGCTTGATGACTGAGAGCAGCAGCATCACTTCATAAATGGCACATGAGACACCCCTCAACAACTTATAATGAGGATTATGTATAAGGAAAAACTAGTCTGTGTTTTCTCACTTGCGCTGACGCATTCACCTTTACTTTATGCCCAGTACCCAAATAACCCCACCATGGCATGCTAAGAATTGCATGCAGTCATCTGTTTTACAGCATTCTCTATAACCTGCTGCTTCAGCACATTACATTTTAGTAACAATTTGCATGCATTAAAAGTTACATCTAAATGCAGGTTGTAAAACCTCAGCTTACCTGATGTGAAAAGAGCAATTGCTTTCAAACAGGAATATTCTGCAGAGTCTACATGCAGCACCTTTAGTTTTTCTACTTGCTCCTGGAAGATTCTGATGTGGTCCATGAAGGCCACCACCCTCTCAGCAGACATGGGTGAGGCATGCAGGCCAGCTGCTGCCAGCAATGGAGCCACATGCAGTGGCATGGCGCTTTGTGCTGCGTTGAGAACAAACAACTCACTCCATGTCATGCGCAGAAGAGCGACCTGATCTGAAAGCTGAAGGTCAGGAAAGAAGGGGATGTTCTTGGCCCACTCAATGGCACTGAAGAGAAGTCTTGCAGCAAGCTCACAAATGTTCTCAATCCCCATTATGTTGTTTGGCTGCATACACTGAGCACCATAGCGGGATGTGGGATATGGTTCAGCTCTGAGAAGCAGGGAAATAAAGCCTGTTAAATATGAATGGCCATTGTATGGATCACCATTTGTCAGTGGGTACTGGACAGGACTAGTCTGAGGATGGGGCATCCGGCCACGCTGGACAGCTGTAAAAGAAATGTCTGCAATTAGTGCAAAAGCATGAATTTGTCGGTAGATTTATAAATTATTATTTCATTCCTTAAAGCATCACTCTTTCTTTCATGCTAGAGAAATGACACTGTTATTTTCCTTTTAGGCTAGCAGCTCATACAAATGTGCCCTTAAATTATGTTGTTTGTCATGCTCCTTAATTATGACTTATAAAGTTTATTTTCTCTACATTGCTTTTATTTGAATCCATGCACCAGTACTGACTAACATGATTGTTCTGAACTGCAGGTCAGACAGATTTGTTAAGCATTGCCTACCTGCTAACAAGATATATGTTCAGTTTTCCTGTACAATTTATGCTAATGCAAAGTCATGGTGAAAGGCTTCCTAAAAATGGAAAAAAATGAAAGGCTTGTTGCTGAATCTGCTCTTACAAAATATACTAAGTGAATAAATCCACAACATATACATTAGTTTGATTGTGTAGGTGCATAGTAGATTCTATAAGGGGTAATGTGCTCCCAAATGGGTGCATAGTTACCTTACTTAAAAGGTATTGTTCATGGGACCATGTGCAGGAGTTGCACCCATTTATATTACAATAATTTCAGAAGATCCTGAGCCTTGGAGAAAATTCAATAACTCCCAATACAAAGAGTATGACCAACAATCCAACCATGTTCCATTACAGAAACCATCTCCAGTAGACCAGTACTGTCCCATCACAGAGACCATGGCCAACAAATAAACTCTGTCACTCACTGAAAGAAAAATACAGATCAGAATTTCATTACCAGGGGACTCACAACTCCATATTTCACTCACACTACACTGAAGATATTATGATAAACTGAATATCTGCTAATTATCTATATGGCGCAGTTTAATATTTAATGTTTTATGGCTGACCACAAATTCACATCTAACATTTATAACACTGTGTAGGACACAGATGTCTAACAAATAGGAAGGCCAGAAGGGTCATCCACGGAGAAGTAGGTAATGAAAATGGAAGTAGGGAAGCACGCAAAAGACAAGAAAAAGGAAACCAAAGTAATGCAGGATTATAGAAATAGTCACAAAATGATTCTCATTACAAAGTTTTGTAACTGTCACAATGGATTGCAACACACTTGTAGTGCTTTAAACAAGTCAAAACCTAGGTTTACTCTAAATAAAGTTATGATATGGGTCACAGTACAGAAGAGAAATAAAAAAAATAAAACATGTACAACACACAACTCCACCACACAAAATGTATTCAGATTTTCTGCCCAGGTCACTACTGGTTTCTTAGTTTTTCTTTCAGACTTGATTGGTTAAGGTAGTTCTATACAGCAGTTTGTGATTAAAACACACAAGAGAAGATGAAATTAGCTGAATTGTTTACTGCTCGAAGAAGATGATTTTACAATGAAAAATTATAATTTAAAGGAAACCTTTACAATAATTAATGATGCTTTACAACTGACAAAAACATAAATAAATAAAACATGCAGAACATACAACTCCACTATACAAAATGTATTGAGCTTTTCTGACCAGGTCACTACTGGTTTCTTAGTTTTTTTTTTCATATTTGCTTGGTTGAGGTAGTTTTGTGCAGCTGTTTGCAATTAAAGCACACAAGAGAAGATGGAATTAGATGATCTGTACACTGCTTGAAGAAGATGATTTTACAATGTAAAATTATAATTTAAAGGAAACGTTTACAATAATTAATGATGCTTTACAATTGACAAACACTGCAAACTATAGTGATTTGCTTGTATATATTTTTTTAATTTATAGTTTGAAGTTTGATATGTATCACACATTCTGCTCATTTGTGACACATGAATTCACACAGTTTGTAGAAGAAAGGTTGAGAGGTATGGTCACCTTGAATATTTTTTTTAATAGTTGTTGGTCCCTGCAAGCAGTTAATAGTCAAATAGCATGGAAAGCACTGTTGTCCATTGACTAATTAGTCTTCAAGCAGGAGAAATGCATGCACCCAGAAACTCTCATTTTTGACTTTCTATATGACACGCCTCTGTTACTGTAGCTTTACTGACTGGTTTAAAAGCTGATGCCTGTCAGGAGTGCTATATTGTGTACCTGCATACATGTAAACATGTAGTTCATTGGCTTATCCCTGCAGGTGATAATTTCCTTTTCTCTGAATAATAACAACCTACGTGATAATTATATTAACTAGAAGGATATAATAGGCATAAAATGCTAACCTTAAATAAATATCAATTTGTGATCTCCTAATCACAATTTTCTGCATCCATAATGGATGCTTGCTGTTTTGGGGGGGGCACAGTACATCATCCAGGGTGCTCTCTACTTGCTGGCACATGTTTCTTTGCAGTGGATTAATAATGACTGCAGAATGTAGCTGCTATGATCAGTTAACATATAGTATTGTAGGGCACACGCATCTGGTTGCCCAGTAAAACACAAAGTTTTTCTCTCTAGGCTTGCCTCAGTAATATACCAAATGCCAAATAATTAAATTACTCTGTAAGTTACTAACTACATTTTCTTTGGTATCATGCTGGTAGGTTACTACCATTTTAGTCCCGAGTTGGAATACTAAAATCACAGCAGTGTATTGCTGCTGCCATATGCATACAATCATATTTGTAGCTGATGTTTTAAAAGCTGAATAAATCCAGGTCAGAATGGAAAAGCAGATGGAGTGCATCTTAAATAGCAACTGCAGACATAGCTATGATTTGCAGCAGTGTGATTTAAAGTATGCAAAACTGTTCCCTACATTCATATATATCCATTGTGCAAGCAGGCCATCTGCACGTCACGTTGCTCCACCTTGTATAACTTGTGGTCAGCAGTGCCATCTACTAGAAATAATGCTGTATTGTTACCTTACACATGCTGTCTACCTGGTCAGTTACATGCTAAGATGACCACCTGTCATCAGTATTCCAGACACCAAGCACATACCCTTGTAAGCCTTCCTGTTAGTATACTGACCCTATTGTAGCCATTCTCATCTGGTACATACACAGGTATTTTACTATGCCTATCCACCCTGAGAGTCCAAAACTTAACATGTACATGTGACACACCACCAGAACTATCTCTACAAACTGTATTTTCCATTGATGCCAGTATATAGAGGAACAGGTACCCCCTTAACTCCTTAATACTTTAGAAAGAGCTAGCTAGGGACTAAGGGTGTTGTTGCCCCCTTTACAAATGAAAAAAGTAGCTTGCAGACAAGGTTGGTAGGAGATATGAATCTAGATATATGAGCTCACTATTTTAATGGTAGCACAGTTGGAGTAATGGTCCTATTCTCAAAATAATTTAGGTGAATGGCAGAGACTGTAAAATTATCCCATACTTATGAATGTATCCCTTCTAGGCAAATGTAAGTAACTTTCTTCCAATAGTTATTTCAACCACCATCTCTCATTTTTACTGTAAGTACCAGTTTATTAAAGTTATATAATCATCCCTTCAGACCAAACCCCCACTTTACCTGCAGCCCAACTTTTTATGCTTTATTTTCTCAGTTACAAGAACCTGTGACTGGTAAAGAATTTGTCATATCATAGTTTTATAATTTCCAGCTACTGTATCACAATGTTGAATAAATCTATACAAATCAGTGGCTCTAAGTTTCTTATTCAAGCTCCTTACACTTTTATGTATAGTTGTAGCTCTGATCCATATGAGCACAGTTAAGTACCTTTCCTCTGGTAAGTGGCAAGCCATTTGTAATTATCAGAATTCCATGCATGTTGAAAACTTCTGAGTTTGCCCCGACTATATGGCATAGAGGGACAGAGCGTTGATTGTGACGCAGACCACCTGAGACTGATTATCAGTTTGGATGGTGGAGGGGATGAAGAAAGTGTGGTGGGATAGAGCAACTTTTTGTTCTCTTTCCCATTCCAGAAAAGTGGGATGAAAACTTTTTTCTGTGACGTGGGGTGATGGTGGCATGATATAATTGCTAGACATATTCCTGTTAAGGTTTGTCATTAGAAGAAAGGGCTGGAGTTAACTGACCTTATATGCTGTGATGAGTGTGATGTCTGGCATCACAAGACATTCCCCATGTGTACCACAGCATATATAACAATGCTTGAAGCTCAATTCCGCATTTCTACATCCCCTTCTCAATCCACCTATGGCTGAATGTAATACCAGGAACATTACATTAGGTATGATATGAGTGGCCAAATCAAAAAAACAGTTTCAAATTACTCAATAGGTATAAAAAAAACCTGCTATAAAACTGTATTCCAGATTTTTAGACACAGTGCTGAACTTTTTTGACATTCTGTCTTACTAAACATATTTTAAAAGTTAAATTATTATTACTATAGGACTGAAAGGCGATGCCATTCTGGACAACAGCACAAACATTTTTATATTCCCTGTTACCCTTAGGTCACAACTGTGGTCAGCTACATCATTTGTGTTGTTCAAAAGAAGAATGAACATCTGCTGGACTTAAGGAATGAAAGAAAGTCAAAGGTCAATTGAATAACTGCATGCAGCCCCAGGGAAATACCTTTCTCCTGACAGAGAAAGAGAGAAAGAGATTTTAAGAGACGTGTAAAGGCACACACACACACACACACACACACACACACACACACACACACACACACACACACACACACAATTATATATGAATATGTCCTCTCTCTTTCTGTCTCTCAATCCCTCTTTCTCTTTTTAATAAGCAATGTATTATGCTATACCATAAGATGCCAAGTACCTTGGCATCAGGGATTTGCAAGTAGCACAGAACCCTGGCCTCAGCAGCTAAATGCCATTGACTTCAATAAGCTTTTGAAGGTGCTCTGTCCAATTTTGTAGTGGAATTTTTTTTTAAAGTTTTTCTGAAAATCTGCAGTTCACAGATATACCTTAGACCTAGCAAAATAGGCCAGGCTAGATGCAGCAGACTGTAATGGAAGATAGGTGAACATTGGTGAGTGGTTAGAGAAATGTGAGATGACATACTTCTGAAATATGCTCATATTTGCACTGCTGTGTTACATATGCATTTCTACCTCAAATAATTTTATGGAAAGAATAAATCAGGACCCAACTGTCAAGTACAGCAAGATGTTGGGTAACAAGACAGAAGCCAGTATAGCTTTGCTACAGTCATGGGGGGGTGGTAGGGTTTAACAGAAAGGATTTAACTTACGTAAAGAAAAATTCTTAGTTTTATTTGTAAATTCATATCCACAAACCAACTAAGTGAGATGTTTCTCCTTGTCATGGAATACACAGGATTGTCACTCAGGGCAAGTCCCTGTACTCATATGTTTATTCTAAAACTCTTTTGCACTCAAGCAGTACATGCAGGGATCACTCATAATATGGGGGCTGTTTGGCCGCTGGATGCAAGATATACAGGCTCTGACAGAAAACCACAGCCCAGATGCAGCATATATGTTTATAAAGCAAGATGTTCTGCTGCTCATTGACATACAGAGGCATTCAGACACATAAGCAAAACTGCTAGGTGGCAAGCATTTTAATGAACAGGTATCAGACCTCCTGTGACTAGACTAAACCCACACATCCTTCCAGCATGTGTTATCTTAATGAAACAGAGCACCCAGTGAGTATAAGAAACATAAATGGTATTAGCAACAAAGGCAACATGCTAATTCTTTTTATACAAAGCTGGATAAGAAAAAAAAATCTAAAGAACAAAACTTGAACAAAAATGGTTCGTGGAAATTATCATCTTGCAGACTAATATATTTTGCTGATTAAATGCATCGTGCTTAAGTAAGACACAGAATATAAGTTTTGGTGTAATGGGTTCTTCATCGGGTACAGGGAAAATACATTTTTGTATATTTCCAGGTATGCTCCAAGGCATTTCTCTCTCTCCCATCGCTACTTAAAGTGGTTGTCCCAGATTCCCAGACAGCCTTTTTCCTCTTTTTTTAAATTTTTTATTGTATTTTACATTTAGGGAACATACATGGGTCACTGACATTCAGTTATGAACTGGTTGGTTGCCTAAACTGAATGGACCTAACATCAACAAGGGAGCTTGCGGACTGTTAAAATTATAAATTACATGATCTCCTTTCTTTTCTATGTGTGTTTTTATGCTTTCATTTATTGTCAAGTATAATTGCTTTATTTATTAAGTTCAGCAGTAATCTGGTTCAAATTAGTGTTATCTATGATAACCATTTTACTTTTTTAATGTTACTTAACAGTGTACAGCTTAGTTGCTCTTGTAGCAATGTTTGTCATTTTTGCACTTATGAAATTACCACACAGAAACTGCTATCACAGTTGAATTATCATTTTAGCTATTGCAGTTAAAGACTGGAGGCAATAATGTGCAGACTATATTCTTTCCTTTTCTTTTAGTTTTTACTTACTTATTTAAATTGTTTTCTGGGGTACAGCATTGATCCAAGTGAACCTATTTCAGGCTTAGTCCAGAAGAAAATATAGCACAACACAATGTAACAACACAGAAAAAGATTATACAAGATTTATAAGAAAAGATGAAATACATTACAATAAATATAATAACAGGAAATACCACGTATACAATGCAAGATTTGTTGCAGTCATTACTGGATAAATGAATTTAAAAGAAGTAGTTGAGTAAAACTTAGCTAGAGATGTTAGGAAGGGAATCGAGTTATGTCAGAGAAGTCATGACACTGAGGTCATTTAATGCTTTTTTACTCATTTTCCTTTTCATACGTTAACAGCTATAGTAACTAGTAGAGGTACAGAACAGTTAATTGCATTAGGGACACAGGTGGACAGTGGTCTCACCTTCGATAACCACATTGCCACAACAGTCAGGAAATCCTTCTATGTGGCACCCCTCATCACTAAGGGCTTTTCATCCAGAAAAAAGGAGGTCATTGTCCCACTGTAGTCATCCCCTCATTAGACCCATTATAGAATACAATGGCCTGTTTGGTATGTACTTTTGAAGACATCTGCAACAACTGGAAAGGCCACAGAAATATCTCACTAAATGAATCACAGGCCTAAAGCAGATGCCCTATGCTGACCATCTAAAAAAACTCCACCTATACTCTGTCGCATATCAGCTACTCAGAGGCAATCTCTGTTTAACATACAAGGTCATGTCAAACCCAGAGTTGTTGGACATGCTACACTTAAAGAAATCCCAATCCCTCAGAGCCACACGCTCCAGGGATCTAAACCTTGTCATCACAATAAACAAAACATGTTGGAGGGATAGGTTCCTGACCCAGAGACTCCTCAGACTCTGGAATAGACTGCCCATACATGTCAAGCAGAGCACCTCTTTGGCTCTCTTCGAAAGGAACCTTGATGATTGGATGGGAGATAGGAAATTCACCCCAGGGATCACGTCAGTTGCCCTGCTAGACAGGGGTTTAGGGAAGTAAATACTGTGGGAAGAAATAGCCATGGAATTGTTATGGCTAGGCTTGTATAGGCCCTAGGGCCAATAGCCTAGTACCAACCTATGAACCTATTACAGTGAAGACAAGAGGTCTTAATAGCCCTCAGAAATAGCACACTTTTGGTAGCTGTTTCAACAAGCAGGGTGATGGCATCTCTTGAATCCAAGTTGCCAGCAATCATGCAGAGTACCATATGGGAGGTTGGTAGGGTATTAGGGCAAAGGGCACATCTCATTACACCAAATGATGTCCTAATTTTAATCTTTGATGGACTAAATTTGACACTCGTGGCCCCATGCAGTGATAGTGATAGGCGTACTGACATTACCTTAGGCAATGCTCCCTGCAGGCCTTTAATTACATATGTCATTACAATCCTTACAGTTCCTCCCTTTCCTTTTTACTTCCCTTCTCCAAACACCTAAGGAACTTAGCCTAAAATCCCAGGGAAATTATATCATGTTGTACATCAGTTAAGTTGTAATCATGAAACAAATGATGGAACAGTTTTTAGACCCACTAATGGCATTCTGCTGATGAAAATCACATGCACAACTTAGAGTAAAGGATCCTGTTTTTTGTTTTTTGTTTTTTTTTTGTTTTTTTGTAAATATGTACATATCCTATTTTTATCATTATTTATTTTTAGCCGTTTAGCTTATATCATAAATCAATTATGTCTGTACTGATTAGTAATACCTGCTTAAGTCAAGCACTGGTATCGTATAATATCTATTAAGTTGTATAATTTACAGAGTCAGTGAATGTATTAGTTATAATGAAGTCCTTGTTATCTTTTGGAGACAAGCACTAACTGATTAAATCATTTTAGGTATTATGTTGTTGGACAGCCCTCCTAAATGTACACTGCTCAGTTCACAGTCATTTCAAAGTTTCACAGTTTGTTTAGTGCAGTATGGGTAAAATACTGCTTTATATTACAACCCGGAATTAATGGACATGCTCCACCTCAAAAAATCCAAATCCACCAAAACCACTAGAGCAAGCGACTTAAACCTTAGTTAGCATATATATAGGTGCTGGAGGCTGGGATATATCACACACTCAGACAGATGCTGTGGAATAAAAAAAAAAAAGTCAGAGGCAGAGAGGCAGAGCACCTCTCTGTTCAAGAGAAATCTAGACCTGTGGATGGAGATCGAGGGGTAGAGTTTTAATCATCGGAATCATCTCTGGGTGCTGAGGCACAACAAACTAATGGGCACAGTATTTTTTCATATAAGGTATAAAGAAGCCAATTTAATTTGGGCATATTGGGGCTAATGCAGCAGATAGGCAGTATAGACCTATGAATAAACCTACCTATATTCACTGCCTTATAATGTTGAACTGAATTTGAATTTATTTGTCTTTGTTAAAAAAAATCTGGCATGGAAAATTTGTAATATAGAGTAAAATTAATCATTTAGATAGCGATATATCGTTTTTAGAGCTGGACATATTAGACTTTAGATTGCAATCCCATTTATGTAATCCTTGGCTAATTCTAGTAATTGTAATAATGAAGATAATGGTAAATCTATAACTATATTCTTGCAGTGGCCACATATAAGCATATGTTTGTGAAAAAGGTATCAGCTTGACTTGGAAATGTCATTATTTTTTCTAATTTTGAGAACAGTTAAAAATACAATGAAATAATATGCAATCACAATGATACATAATTTATGCATCATATAAAAAGAATACATTGAAAAGTTAACTTAGTGAAAGAAATGTATAAAATGGATGGCTGAAACATGATATGCCATATTAAGATTTTAACCATTTCATTGTTGCAGCCAACCCAGGTTAAAGTAGCAGAACATCTGCTGAAACATCCAGTCATTGAAAGATGAGAGTTAATGGTCATTGTTTGTTTTAGCCATACATTCAAAAATGTTCTAACCCATGAAGGACAATGTATGTAACCCCAAGTTTTTGCCTTACCCTTTTCCAGTATCCTAGTATACTGAGGACTGTGGAATAAGCAGACTAACAGAACATGAGAATAACTGTTCGTGGCTTGGGGGTCAAGTAGGTTATTGAAGATGTAAGATTGGCCAAGAAATGCAACAATGTCCGAAGTACAATTAAAGCATCCGTTTATAGTAAGTTTATATACGAGAGATATAGTTGAAAGGAAAAAGCAACCCCTAAGCATTTATTTTGTTTATCAATGCATGTTAACATCGAACATGTTTTATGGAATAAGGTTAATCTGAAATATAGCACCATTTATTAAATCATGGCATTATATTATATTATATTATATTATATTATATTATATTATATTATATTATAGATACATACTAATGGGCTCTTCACTTCAATTGAACTGAAGTTGTCATTCATATAATTATTAATATGCATACTTGACTAAATAAATATTAAAAATATCTATAGCTTCCCTTAAGACATCATAAATGGTGCTGAGTACAGCGCAAATAGCCTAGAAGTGTCCGATCCTTGCCCAGAGCAATAAGACAAGAGATGCTAGTTTGCAGGACTTAAAAAGGGGAGTTATAAGATTACCTAAAGTTTCTTGCAAGCTACCTGGAAATGATAAATAACCTCCAGAAGTAATAATTTTGAAAGTTGACACTGTCCACAGGAAAGGCCATATCAGACTAACGCCTTAACTTCATCATCGAAGCTGACTAGATAAGAAATCAATATAATTCATTAGGCTGTTTATCTCCTTTTCTTTTTTAATAATTCCCAGCTAATAATCAGAATGAATCCTTTTCATTAGAATGCGACCTTGATAAAACAAATTGCAATTTCAGATGAAGCCAATTACTTTGTATCAGTCAGGAATAATAATAAATTTCTGCAAGCTAACATAACAAAATTCCTTAAAATGAAAGAGCAACACACAGACAGAATAAAGTCAAAATATTCTTCAGAAGGCATCAACTTGTGAAGAAGGATTGCTTTTTAATGAAACAGAATGCCATCTCACGAAATAGTGCATACCTAATCTGCACACCATTATGGATGTGAGTGTATATGTATGTGTGTTTGTGTGCATATGGATGCATGTGCATGAGTGAGTGCACATATGCATGTGTGTTGTGTGTCTGTGTGATTCTGTCTTTTATTGTCTCTGTGTGTCAGTAGTACCTTGAAAAGAAACATCCACTCTGAAATTAATTAAGCAATATATATAACAGAATGATGTAATTATTAAATCTAAAATAAATGGCATTAATGTTTTCCCTATATGCATTAATTTATATGTTTTAGAATATTCATCATAAACCAAGCAAATTAGCTTATAAAAACATGATAAACAAACAAATATTTTTTTCACCCCACCCTCATCAAGACAAGCCCAGTCGCTTCCTCCCTGTGTTCCATCAGCTCATTCATTCCACCAGCAGAATGATCCTGGCATTTTCCAGACTTGACAAGAGACCTACAGTCCATTTGTTTCCATCTTAGAAAGCCTTATTAAGCAATCCTTTCCCTTATGAGGAGAGAGTCAGGCATTAGAGCTTGACCAGTTATTGGTCCAAAAGAGGTCAATGCCTAATTGTTTTCTATACTTTGTGAATTTCAGATAGTTGCAGGTTGGGAAGGGACATCCGTGTTCTCAGACATCTAGCTTAGTGGTGTGAGTGCTGTTTCTAACTTATTTTAAGTTCTTTTTCTAATGTAAAGGTCTATGTTTTTGTTAAATGCATTCACTGCAGATAACATACTTATATTTATCAACCAGCAAAACATTACTGTATAGAGTTTTAAAAATAATGAATTATTTTTCAAGGATCTTCTTCTTTTGGCTTTTCCTGGTTAGGGGTCGCCATAGTGGATCACCTGTCCGCTCATGATTGGCAGTGGAGTTTTACAGTATCGAGTTTCCAGCCCGGCACCCAACCTTCCACAGAAGGCACACACACACACACACACACACACACACACACACACACACACACACACACACACACACACACACACACACACACACGCACTCACACCTAGGGCCAATTTTTTTTAGAGTGTCCAATCCACCTGCAGCATGTCTTTGGGATGTCGGAGGAAACCAGAGCACCCAGAGTAAACCCACGCGACCACAGGGAGGACATGCAGACTCTGCACAGAAGGCACCCCAGCCGAGGATCGAACCGGAGAACTATTTTTCAAGGAAATAGTTTCTGGTGAACAAAGTATTCCTTCACATTAAGTGCATTCTCAAAAAATGAACATAATTATATTCACAACCACAATTCAAACATTTTTGTAATTTCATAGCAACCTGTGTATCTTTTGTTAAATAAATTAAAAGAATAGACAGAGATTATTTCTATCCTGCATTTGTGGATCAAAATGTCTAGCCATACAGATTATATTTATTTAAAAAATGCACACATTTTTGTGAAACTGCTACATGTCAAGTTTAGGGTTCACCTTCTGAGCAGAATGTTATTTTCTGAGTTAAGACAACATTCTGTTCATAATATTGAGAATATTTTATACAACTGTAGCTATGTGAATACAGCTATAGCTTAACAGTGTTGCAGGTTTAGCACTAACCTGTTTACTTCCCCCATAACCACACAGGGGTTATGTAACAAAAGTGAATGTATTTATTTTATTGTGTTTTGGCAGCAGAGTCTGTTGCTTCATACTTTTCATTAGCTACAACACTAACACCCAACGTTTTCTTTAAAAATAGTGGAGTATTGTAGGAAGTCCTGCAACAATAATTAAAGAATTTTATTAACTTGGATGTTAAATTCAGTATGGTGAAGATGATTTTTCTGCATTAGAAAACTAACACTTAAAGATAAGATGTACTAAATATATAAGATGGTCATAGTTCTGTTTTATCATTTAAGTTTTGCCTATAATGAAACACTCAAAACAGAGTTGTTGTATTTCAAGCAAACATAAAAAGGAGTGTGCTATGTATCTAAAGAATGAAAGTTATCTTTTTTCTGAGTCTACCAGACTGCTCACCTGGCATATTGCAAATTCCATCTGCTGATCCTATGCTTTCTATGTTTCTACTAACTCTCTAGACTTACATTTCATCAGAAAGGTAAACAAAGAAAAGACAGTCCATGCGTCTACCATCCTCTCAGTGGGTAGAAATTTCCTTTGCTATGTCACAGTGAATCCTCCACTTTTCCCTTCCTGCTGTGAGCAGTACTTACCTCTCTAACTTTCTGCCTCATGAATCTGTGTCTCTTTATATTGACCCATTAACATTTTCTGTCTTCCCCTTGCAACAAATGTTAACTCTCAACAGTCAAATCACATCACATTACAAAAGCACTTTTTCGTTGTTCTAGCTAGGATTACGGCTGCATAAAGGAGCACATGAAACCATGCAGACAAAGCATGTTTGCTTTTATCCATCTGTTTTACAAAATATATGAAAGTTCTAAAACTGAAATAATTAGCTGGAATGTGCTACGACAATTCACAATTGAAACTGTTCTATAGAAACCAAGTAAGACAGTGCTGTATTCTAATCGAATTCTGTATGTGTATGTTATGTTTCCTTCTGTGCTACACAAGGAATCCTTTGACCATGATCTCTATGGGCATTATTGTCTCTGCACATGCAATTTTTATATCACCACTTTTGCTACTATGTTAATTTATTATATATCATTTGTTCGCCTCCAAGGTCAACCCTGTATTCACATTTTGTAGGCTACACACTGTACATGTAATTTCCAGTGTGTTTTACTGCAATTTTCTTCTGTTTTCTCCCACTTCCTTAACCCATTCCTTATATGTCTCATTATTTCTGTACTTGCATATTTTTGTAGAGGATAAGCTTGAATATTGTGCTTTGTGATCCTGGTTTAACACTCTGCATTTCAAGAAAGCCAAAAGTCCTCGCCACCTTTGATTTAAAATTCAGGCCCAGATGATACGACATCAAGTTTAATGCAAGCTATGTGGATTTTAATACAAGCAGGTGAAATCTTCTGAAAGTAAATATCTACAAGGCATATTACAGATGCAGAATAATAGTTGTGTGGATACTTCACAGCTACTGAGTTCAGTGGGAGGAAACAGATGTATTGTAGACTTTTTTATTAAAGACCATTCCTGTAGTTCAAGGGAACCTCTGACAACTGTACTAACTTCAAAAGCTCAAGTGATAGCAATGAATGGTTCAATTATTTTCTGAGATGTATGGGTTAAACTTTTGTTGTATTACGGATTGTCAGCAGCTTGACATTATTTTTTCCTGGAAGTGTTATCTACTGTCTGAGATTGTGATTATACTGCGTTCTAAAGAGTTGGAGTCATATGTTTATCTGTGTTTGTTCCCTCTGAACTCAGTAACTGCAGGCTTCAGGCAGCACAGTGACTTAGTGGTTAAAATATTTGCCCTATAGCTACAGGATCTGGGGTTCAGTCCTCATTTTCAATCACTGTCTGTTTGCTGTTTGAAAGTTCTTTGAATGTCTCTGTTTTTTTCTCTGTACCCTAGTTTCCTTGGGGGATCCCAAATTCATACTGGTTGATTGCTTACTCTCAATAGTCCAGTGATAGAGCATTTACCTTTGACCTTTTGCCCCACACTGTGATGAGAAAGAATTTACTAGAAGCACCTGAGTCCCAAGAACTCAAAGACCCATTGTCTCAGCCAGCGACTTGAGCATCTTGTAGTTTGCATGGGTTGCCTGCTCACACTCAAACTCGACAACATGTTGGGCAGTATACTGGTGCAGAGGTTAGCATTGTCTCCTCACAGCAAGAGGTTCTTCAGTTCGATTCTTGGCTGAGGTGCCTTCTGTGCAGGATCTGTATGTCCTCCCTTTGTTCACATGGGTTTCCTTTGGCTGTTCCAGTTTTTCCCACATTCCAAAGACATGTGTCTGGACCATTTCTCCCCAGGCCTCTACTGAAAATGAGCTCTGTCCCAGTCAGACTTTCCAGGTAAACAAACGTTAAATAAATAAATAAATAAATAAAATCTTTGGGAGATGTACAGCAGTCATGTGGAGAGAGAGAGAGAGAGAGCTGACCTGCCCCACCTATCATTTGAGACTGCAATCAGGAGGGAGATTTGGAATAGGAAGTGGAGGCAGGAGTTTTATAGTTTGGGCATGGAAAGGAGTTTAGGGTTAGGGAATTTAGGTTTAGGTAGTGGGAAATCTGTTTTAGGTTAAGAGTGGTGGTGGGGGAGTTTAGAGTTAGCGAGCAGAAAGGGAGTGTTTTGGGTAGACTTTGGGAAAATTCAAGCTCTGGTGAGGGATCCAGTGGGATTTTTATAGTTAGTGTTAGGGCTCTAGTAAGGCTTTACAGTTTCACTGGGTTGGGTGATGGGAGGGCTACATAATTAAGTAGGATCAAGCTAACAGGAGTTAGGACACTTGCTATTTAGAGTAAGTGGCAGTGAGCAAGTATGTCTCAAGCTACTGACATTTATGCACTTGCAGTAGACCCCATAAAAAGGTTCCATGATAACCAATTGTCTTAACTAATTAACAAACACATTTTAAAAAGAAATTAAATACATGATCCCTTACATTTTGTACACATTAGATTAAAACTTCAAAATTATTTTTGTAGCTTAAACATCTGCATGATCAGGGCATTGATCTTCATATCTAAAATACATATTGTTCTACCCCAGAAACTCCCTTTAAAGAATGCATTACTCAGCAGTTTTGCAGGGGAACTGGTTATTTCCTGCCAGTTTATATATATATATATTTTTCAGTTTCTGAGTCCCTAATCCTACCCTTAAGCAATGCTCTGTCTCTTTCACATCTCACTGACCTTTACTTTAAATATCTGTCATTTGAGTGTCTTGCTTTGCTACATGTTTGGCGTACAGAATGACCTATGACAGTAATACGTTGATCTGTGACATAAATGGTGGTTATGTTCTCAGGTGCAAATATATTTATGTCTGCAATGTCACTAATTTATCACCAGAAAATATGCATTAAAGATTTAATATGCATTTGATTTTCAGATTTATGGACTTTTTTCTATATTTTATTAATAAGAGTACAATAATATGTCCCAGTCATTACACGACACACTGCATGGTTCAGCACATTGACATCCTATATTAACTTAAAAATCAGTGCATTTTATACAATGCAATCCCTACAATAAAAGCAATATGATGAAAGTATGTGTGTTATACAATGTGATCTGTAACTCAAAATTAAACTCCATCTCGTAAACTGTAGTAAGCCAAATTCTAGCTTTTACCACCTACAATTACCTCATTCAACTACCTCATGATACAGCACTATATTTATCCCAGAATGAATTAGTTACCCCATATATCTCTTAATTTATACATTATTACAAGTCATGGAATTATTAAATCGCATATCTATTAATGGTTAAGTCTTCAGAGACTAACCATTTAGATGTTTCCATGCCATTCAGAACACTTTTCTTCCTGACATGCTCCAATTCCTTCCAAAGTACAGAATAAATAGCATGTACAGCCAACACATCTAAAATTATTTAAAGTTCTTAGCTTTTATCAGATTAGAACATTAGAGCCTACTTTTCTTTCCTTCCAAAACTAATAGATTTTAGACCACTATTATCAAGTAAAATAGATGTAACTGTAACCAGGAAACAGCAGACTATCTCCTGTTATGGTTGCTAAGTCTTAATTAGTTAATAAAATAACAATAAATGAATAAATAAATAAAAATCCAACCCATTTATTTTAGATGTCATTTTTTAGAAGAAAAGTTTTTTGTTCTTCTTTCGGCTTTTCCCAGTTAGGGGTCGCCACAGCAGAACTCCGGTCCGCTAAGGATTGGCAGTGGATTTTTACAGTACCGAGGTGCCAGCCCGATGCCCAACCTTCAACGAAAGGAACGCCCATTCACACATGTCTTTCGAATGCCACTTGACTGCGGGGAGGACATGCAGACTCCACACGTAAGGCGCTCCAGCCGAGAATCGAACGGGAGAACCTCTTGCCATGAGGCAACAACACTACCACTGCACCACCGCAGCTAATGTTTTCATTTTAGTAAACAAGTTATTCTACTTGAATGTTCAAGTTAAAGGGACACCTGATAACAATATAAAGCTGCATATCCAAGTAGCTAAATTATGGAACTCTATCCCAAATTCAGTCAGAACTATTATCGAGCCTCCATCTGTTTAAGTCCTCTCTCAAAGAATTTCTCACTGACACATGGCTATGCCCATGCACCTCTTCCTTATGATCTACATCAAGAAGTACTTTACATTCTTAATGATATTTTATCAGACTGTCTATTTATACCCTTTCAACACTTGCCCTCTCCCATTCTTGGGGGGGGGGGGTGGACTTGTATCATCTTTTTTTTTTTTTTATTATTTCCTAGCATAGTAGACTATGCTTCTAATACTTTGGTATATAACGATTTCCATATTTAATTGTATGTTTTTCTTTTATTATTATATTACTGGTGTCCTTATTGTATCTTATGTATTCCAATGTAAGATTGTATGTATATATATTTTTAATTACATCTATACTACTGTTTTATTTGAAACTTGCTGAAGCATTCCCCCCTGGCCTCCACTGAAAATGTTTACTTATTACCCAGTCAGACTTCCCTGGTAAACAAATGTCAGTAAATAAATAAATAATAAATAATTCATTACTCAACAAGAAATGTTCAGCTATTTGGATTGAAACTGTTTTTGAGTTTCACAGGTCAATACCTTATTCACTATACTGTATTATACACTAGCAAGTGTACCAAACATATCTGCAGATAATAATTATTTTTAATAATGCAAGTTCCTTTGAAGTATAAAGATGAATAAATTTGTTAGAATATAATCATGTAAAAGTTGCCTTCTGGGTAACCTTTGTCAAACACTTTTCTGTGCTATAAAATCTCCATTAACTGTTTAATGCTCTCTAGTGAACAAAAAATATATCTGTTCCAAGAATATGATAAGAAATGCAAAATGTATCAATCTTGTGTTTGTTAAGCACTGGTTGTATATTAGATATGCATTAATCACTTGTTTGTTAAGCACTGGTTCTATACTATATATGCCTTAAACCTATGTTTGTTAAGCACTGGTTGTATGCTAAATATGCATTCATGCCATGTCTGTTAAGCACTAGTTGTGCCCTTGGTATGCATTAATCCCATGTTTATTTAGCATTGGTCGTATACTAGGTATGCATTAATCCCATGTTTGTTAAGCACTGGTTATATACCATGTATGCATTAAACCCATGTTTCTTAAGTACAATTTGTATACTGGGTATGCATTAATCTCATGTTTGTTAAGCATGGGTTGTATCATAGGTATACATTCATTAGCTATATTCTTGACTTTTATTATTGTTAAGCACCACGAAAGCACTAAAGCTCAGTAGAAGGTTTTGAATATTGTGTTACTAGTTTTAGGTGACTAAAACCATAACATTCAAAAATGTAATATGAAAATGAAATGGCAGGTTCTACTATGTTTAACTGCTAGAAGTTTTCACAAGGAACTTGCAGTTATAGGTCTTCTAAGGTACCACAGAGTCAAGGTTTCTCTCCTTCCAGTTTACAATTGTGCAAGCTGCATGATGCTTGGTGGACTTAGCCAAGTCACTCTAATTATTCTGGACCCTTAGTCATACAATATTAGGCAGCCATTTTATAAATCTGTTGCACATGACATGACAAGTTAAGTTAAAAACATATTACACTGAAGTTTTAGTGAAGCAGCAACATGACGGCATTCTGCTTCCAGATGCTCTCCCTAAGGACAGGGTTAGAACTAAATGATTAGCAGCTGGCAGCATGAAAATGTAACTTTTGTCAGCAATCTGAATGCAGTTTAATGCAAGGAACACTCTTTTATGTTTATTTGAATTACACTGGAGCTATACTGGTTGAGGTCCTGTCAGTTTGATAACATTCAGCTGCAGAACGTAGTTTCAAAAGTTGAGATGACCTCAAATGTGAAAATTTTACTTATTTGTTTATTTATTTATTTATTTACAATTGTTGGCTGGGAAAGTCCATTTGGTCAAAGAGCCTCTTTTCAGTGGAGGCCAAGGAAGAAAAGCCCCATACAAAAATTTTACAATGTCATACATCGATACAAAGAATAAAAGTTACGTAGAATAAGAAATTTGCAGTACAGAGTCATAGGATTAAACAAAAAATGTTAGTGACATTTACAAACATAATTTAAATCCTGTAATATTGTTTTGAACCTACATTGACTTACATCTGATAAATAAAAGGTACATTACAATACAGTTGTAGATATTTGTAAGTCATAAAGTTGGGTATTTTAATTTAAGGCCAAAGTTACAGTGGAAAGAGAGAAAGTATTGCCGATAGATATGGTGTATGGTACTTGTCTGTACTTAGACAAACTTTCAAGAGCAAGACAAGACATAAAATAGTCTTGTGTTTTAAAAAAGAGTGAAGGTTAGGAGACAGAAAATCACTTATAATAGCATTAAGATGCAATGGAAAAGTGAATAATAAACTAAACAGTAGTTTTTGGTGCTTACAGTTAAGGCATTGGCCTGGGGTTGAGCAGGATTATAGACAGAAGTTATTTAGGTAACTCTTTATTCAAATTCACTTCACTCCACCTCAATTACTAACTCAGTTGAGCCAATGTGTACTTTTCTTTTAGTAATAATAATACAAAGGTATCCAGCTTGTATATACTTTTCAAAGCCTTGTAAATATGATCAAACTCTGTGAACACATTTTGTAAATATTTCAATCATCCATGTAATCATTTCATATATGTATATTAATGTTTTTTGAATTTTGTTGATTGTATGAATCCCTGAGCTTTTCTCCATGGCCCTTCACTGAAAATGGGTACCCAAACCAGCCAAACTCTCATGTTAAACAAATGCAAATAAATAAATAAATAGATGATCATTGAAAACATTTACTTTCTTCAGTTTGCTTTATTTCTAGTGGTAGGGAGTTCCCAAAGTTTGAAGACATAGCAGAATTATATTGACTCACCCGCCATATTGTTAGATTTGATGGTAAATAAAAATTACTTATTTTCAGAGCATATTTCCCCAGCAAGGAAATAATACTTTATGATGCTTTGTAGTGCTGGACAGTTTTCTGGCTTATTTATTAGGTTATTGGCAATAAGTAGTTCTGAGTAGGTAAGATATTGTGGGAGGTCTAGCCAATATCGTTGGTTTAAGGCAATGCAGTGGTGATTTTTTGTAGATTGGTGGAAAATCTAGTAATTTTGTTGCAACAATATGTAGTTTTATTATTTGAGTGCTATGAAGGTTAGTCAGAATGAAGAAGCATAAATGAGTGATAGAAGTAAGCAGTTTGATTGGGTCTCTGTCAAAAGATCAAATGAACAAATTCTCGAAACCCATATGGTTAAGACAATATGATTGACAATTCAGTCTGTTGGGGAAAAATTCAAAGCCAAGCATCACCTGTAGACAACAAAAACAATGCTTTGTGGGGAGCAAGCCCCCCTGCACCCCCTGCTAATTATTTATACGAACTCCGAGATCACACTAAAGTGGGACAATGGCATATTTCCAGATCCCTACTGTAATGTGATCTCAGTTAGAACAGTTTGACAGACCGAATTATCAATCCTGTGGATAGAGACAGGGTAGATGAGTATATGCTGCTATTTTCAGATACTCAACAGTAAATTGTCTGCTGCTAACATGGTTGATTTTTGTGTGCACAGATTTTTTTTTAAATTGCTGCTGGGACAGGCTGGAAGCTAAATTGACCTGAATGAGTTTCAGGTTTTTGTGGGACAGTGGCAGGAGAGGGGGTTGTCTTTGAGTAAGGAGAGAGCAGTTTATACAAAATGGATTGGGAAGCAATGCTCAAAAGACAAACTGGCAGCACTCAGGAGCACACAAAATAATAAAATGCCACCTGATATACTTAGAACGACACTAAGACACAGAGACTTCTTTAAATTAAAAACTTCTATTTATTACAATTACAAAATGTAAGCACTTTTGTTCCAAATTGGTAGAACTTACTGACAAACATAGACATACTTTAAATTTAAATACTAAGAAACAAAATCATGGGTTGCTTACTGGTCAATAAACAATCCAGTTCAATTAAAAACAATTAGAAAGGAAATGGCTGACTTTTAACCATTCTTAGAACTGAATTAATTGATACGGAGTTGTTCAACCCTGGTACACTTGCAGCTTCAAGTCTTAATTGCCATTCCAGTTCTCTTTTATTTAAATGTTGAGCCATTACAACACCTCTTAAATCTTCAAATACTTGATCTATAGCAATAAACTTAAATTTATGGTCAGAAAACATTAGACTGTGCCTGTATAAAGAGATACTATTCTTCTTATTTTTTAATATCTGCACGAGGTTCGTAGATTCTTGTTTTGAATTTTATGCTAGTTTTCCCTACATAAAATGCAGGGCACTGAGCACATGATGCTAAATATATAGCTTGTGCTGATTGACAAGTAAAATAATTCTTTATTTTATACATTTTGCTTCTAACTTCAAATTCAGTTGCTTTCTTTACGTAGGGAGACTGAGCACAATAACCACATTTAAACATACCTTCCCTCTTATTAGCTAATTTTGTATTCACTTTATATATCGCTCCAACTGGTCTTTAAAGGAGCTGTCCTTCCTGAGCACAACTGTCAGTCTTTCACCCATTCTCAAATATAGGGAGCTGTCCATTCTGAATATATTCCAATCTCTTGTAAGACACTCCTCTATTGCTCTGATGTCAGTGGAGAATGTGGTTATATATAATCTAGCCACATTAAATCTGTTTTTAAAACTGTTACCATCAAAATACCTATTTTCTGTCAGCTGATTATCCGCATTAAATATAGGAACATAAAAAACATTTTCTCTTTTGGTACACACTTCACTTCTAATATTATGTATAAATTCAAGGGGATAACCCCTTTTCAAAACATATCAGACAACGTTTCTATTTCAGTTTAAAAAAGTATTGTTATCTGACACCATCCAGGCCAAGCAAACCATCTGTCCCTTGGCCACTCCTTTTTTCTGAGATATAGGGTTCCAACTTTGAAAATGAAAGTACATGTTAGAAAAAGTATTTTTTCTATATATGTTTGAAACATATCTTTCATTTGGCATATTTTTGATTAGCTGAACATCTAAGTACGTAATTTTATCAGAGTTTGGAAAACAAAAAAATTAACGGGTAACAAATCCAGTAGCCACTTTTATTAAAGGTTAAGCACTTTCATCAGTAAAATATCCGACTTCTTCAGAACAAATATACTTCTCAAATCCTTACCTTAAATGTATATAAAATACATCACATGAGTCTAATAATTGCCTTCTAATTAACTCTTAAACACTTTGCTGAACGCAACCAATAAATGAAAAAAAAATAAAATGAATAAAAAAACAAATATATATATATATATATATATATATAGAGAGAGAGAGAGAGAGAGAGTAAGAAAAAACAAACTTCAAAGTCCCAACTGCCACTCAATGATACAAAAAAAGGAATGCATGCAGCCAAATATCGAAGCAGCTATGGCAGAATGTTCACAATCTCAAGCCAGGTCAAGTCATAAATCCACACGTCTTATTTCCAGATAAAATACCTTTACTGCAAGTAAGTTACAACAGGTAAGTGCTTTCACAAACTTCTGTTTGCTTCATCAGACCATAAACAAGCAGACTCCCCCCTCCCCCCTTTTTATACTCATGCAAATAGTCAAATTTCAAATAAACAAATCACAGTCAATCCTATACTTTCTCATGGAGGCTGAGAAACATAATATCTCTAGAAAAGTACCTGAGTTGCTGAACCCCTTTTTGAAACTGTGGACTAGTACTGTAGTTTGCCAGTCCAGAGGTACTGTTCCAGCTTTCCATGCAAAATTGAAAAGATGTCTTATCCATGACACAACTACATTCTCCACAACCACTAGCATTTCAGCTGTATCTCATCTACTCTTGTGGCATTGCCATAAAAGAAAATATAGTTGTCTTACTGATAACTGTTGCAGTATTCATAACAGATCTATTATAGCTTCCTGATATCCAGTTAAGGTACCAAATATTATACATCCAGATGATAACCTTAGCTCATCAGTGTAGGAGTTTATAATTGTACATATGTGCAAGATCCTCAGGCTATCTTCAAGCCAATCCAAGCCAGTGGCCTGAAGAGAACTGAGAAAGGAGACTGGTCAGCTAGGAGGGGCCTAGTTTGAATAGGTAAGGAAACTTCCCCCAGAAAAGATGTAATATCCTGGGAGAATGTGTGTGTGTGTGTGTGTGTGTGTGTGTGTGTGTGTGTGTGTGTGTGTGTGTGTGTGTGTGTGTGTGTGTGTGTGTGTGTGTGTGTGTGTGTGTGTGTGTGTGTGTGTGTGTGTGTGTGTGTGTGTGTGTGTGTGTGTGTGTGTGTGTGTGTGTGTGTGTGTGTGTGTGTGTGTGTGTGTGTGTGTGTGTGTGTGTGTGTGTGTGTGTGCGTGCGTGTGCGTGCGTGTGCGTGTGTGTGTGTGTGTGTGTGTGTGTGTGTGTGTGTGTGTGTGTGTGTGTGTATGTGTGTGCATGCAAGTCATAGTAGTTTGTGTGAATAGTGATAGAAATGAAGAGAAGAGGATAAGGTGGGAGGGAAGGAATACTGCAACATTCATCAGTAGAACATCTACTATTATGGTAAATTCTTACACAACTGTACTGTGTCCTGACTGCAACCACTGCTGTAGTGTTCATAATAGGTGGGTCATTCCCAGAGCTGTAGAGAGAGAACTAAAGTGAAGTAAAAAAGTCCAGGAGGCCAGACATTATTGTTCTGGCAAAAACTGCCCTACATCTGAAGAAGATATCTAGCTTACAGTGTTTAGTGAAGGTGTGGACAGAGGACCAGGGTGCAGCTTTTAAAATGGATCTGGTATCCACCCCTTGTAGAAGGCACCACATGAAGCCACTGCTCAAGTGGAATGTGCTATGTGTTTTTGGGCAAGTGGGCAAAGCCTTTCCGTGGTGTGAGTAACAGAAGAAAATAGCTTTAGAGATCCTGGATGCAATAGTTTGTTTGGAAACTGGTTATCCTAACCTAGAATCCATGAAGGAGATGAACAGCTGATCTGTTTTCTTGATATGCTTTGATCCAGGTAGAACCTTAATTGCATGTGAATGTCTAAAAAGTGTAAGATTTCTCCCCACCTCCCATTTTGAAACAGACTATAAAGGATTAGTCCAGATAAAATCACTTTAGCTAGCAGATCTAGGAGACTGTCTCTCTCTCTCTCTCTCTCTCTCTCTCTCTCTCTCTCTCTCAGATACCCTTCCTGTGGGTTAGTGTTAAGTAAGTAGCTGGATGAGTGTCCTTGTTCTGAAGAATGATCCTTGAGGAAAATCCATTTCCTAAAAAAAGTTGAGGGAATCTCTTTTGTGGTTCCCCGAGACAGTAATCATGTATGATAGGGTCCAGCAGATAGGGTCCAGCAGGTGAATCTGGTTGGGAGGAGGTGGATGTGTTCTCAGGGAGAGGGGCTGCTTTCCCAAGTCATAGCATAACCCTCCTTTTGTCCGAGGTTATTGTTTCCCAGAATGGGAGAGAAAGAGAAAGTCTTCTTGAGAAGGGGGTGGAGGGGCTAAGATTAGAGAAGGTGATAGGTGGAATATAGTCACAGGGACCTTCTACCAAAATGAGTCCTCCTAGAAGGGGTATCCCTCTGATATTTATCTGGAATTCTTTTCTTGGGAATTCATGTCATAATTGTAAATATTTCCTCACTGCTGTTATCAATTTGATTTTTATGTACCACTACTGTTTTATATACTCTGTACTGTGTCCAATATTTCCTTGTATGCACTTAATGTGAAGCTTTTCTCCCCGGGCCTCCACTGAAAATGGCCTCACTTAGGCCCAGTGGACTTTCCTGGTAAACAAATGCAATAAATAAATAAATAATAAATAATTTTCCTTTACCTTTGAGGGGGTTTAGAATCTCTCTTAACAAAGGAGGTAGACTTTGCTGGATAATTTCTGTGATACCTGTGAACTGAAGAGAGAAGAATCTGATGGCAATCTTTCATTGTCTTGCCTTGTTCCTGTAATACCTTGAAATGGCAGGCACTTTATGAGCCAAATAGAAGGTTGTTATCCAAGGGGGAGTGTAAAATTTTAGACTTGAAGTCTTCTGGAATAGGTAGGCCTCACAGACAAGAATACCACCTAACTGATCCAGTGGCAGCTACCCTGGAAGAGGCATCTGCAGTATTCTAGCTGCATTTAATACTGTTTCTGGCTATTTGGGTAGCCTTGGCCACTAGGTATTGCATATGCTGTTCTGATTCAGGCATGTGGGTCTCTCCAATGGCCTTACTTAAGGATGGGACCACAGACAGTAAGAATTTAGTCGTTTGAGTTTGGTAGTCAATGGCTTTGAAAGCCAGAGTGGATGAAGTATACATTTTCTTACCCCACCTATCCGTTGCTCTACTGTCATTATCAGGGAGAACATTAGTGATAGGAAGCAGCTTGGAAGGTTTTGTCCAAAGCCAGGTATTCAGCAGCTGGGTCTGCCACAGGGCTTTTGTATAGGTACTTAACTTCATCAAGAATTTGTAGAACCTGTCTGGTCTTTTTGGAGCAAGAGACTGAGAATCGGTTGTAGAAGAGATGGCTTGAAATATGTCCAGGTAAGCCTCTAACACTGGTGGTACTAGAGGAGATGCAGCAGTGCCCATCTCTAATAAGTTGGAGTATCTCTTTTGCAGCTCAGAAACCTGTCTGGATTGCCATTCAAAATAACTCATCATGCTTTGCAAAGTTTCTTCAAAGGAAGCCTCTTTCAAGGTGGAATCCAGACAAAGTCAGCCCCCCTTATCTGAAGATATCTGTTCAGGGGGGAGTGTAACATCCCCATGCTGGACCAGTGATCAAGGAGCCTGAATCCTCACCACTGACAGTGGAGACAGACATGCAGTTGGAATACAAATAGATACACTCAGTATTTCCAGATGCACACTGCTGTCCATCAAGCAGAATTTCCCTTAAGAGCACACAGTGAACACACTCAGTCTGAGGTCTGGATCCCTCTGTCTCCCTCCAGGTCCCCAATAAGACTCCACACTGGTGCAGCTGTAGGGTTAGGTCCTCAGCCGAGTATCCAAGCCAAGTCCAAACCAAGACCTCCAGCACCCTCTCTGTAAGCCCAGTTCTTTGTATCTCTGCTCCAAGTTGCTGACAGACACACACACACACACACACATGCACACACACTGTGAGATTTGATTTTTTACACACACACACACACACACACACACACACACACACACACACATACAAACACATGCTGGAAAGGCTGGCACATATTTACCTGCTGTGTCTTCTGCCCAGAGTATAAGGTAGTTATCACCACCACCAGGCACTCCACAAACAACTACTCTAAGGCCCTTAATAAAGGGTGCTCAGTTATGCTGTGTAATATTAATATTAATACAAATGATAGTAGCTGACCAAGACATCTAGGCCTTCTGGAGTGGCTCACACAGTGTCATCAAATAAATATTAGCACTCTCAATGGTTAAATACTTTCTAAAAAAAGACCAGCTAAAATAAACTTTGAAATATATTTAATAATAAATAATAGAAGAGCATGAAAATACTGAATATACATTTACAGTAAACCACAGAATTCAAATCACAGGGAATATTGAAAATAACATTGATGGACAGATTCATACAAATAAAGAAAAACAATCTCTAAACTAAGCTTCACTATATTCTTGACTGAATCTAGGAGAATTACTATTCTCTAATAACTTATTTAATAGAACAAGGCACAATGAAATACATGAGCAGTCTTCCTAGTCAGGTTCCCCAACACAGAATACCCAATGCTCAGAGATTAATACTTGTAAAATATAATATCCAAGATGTCTTGCAGAATGACCTCATCTGGTCACCTGACTCTAGGTTCTCACAGTATCCACCTTTAAAGCTGAGACAGAATTTAGCATAGATTGCTACGGTACACATCTAAATGTTTATGGCAGTGCCTGGGGCTTCACTTCTTTTTACTGGGCTAATGAACAAAGACTTCTTCCAGACCCACCATCTTCAGTCCTATTCCCTACTGTGGGGTGATGTTTTAATGGTTTAATAGCTCATTTACATTTCCCTTACTTTTCTTAAATAAAGCAAGCTGGTTAACCTTTGCTGTCCCAATATCCTCTATTAAAGCATATACATTTAACTCAGTTACAATAATACATGTACATTTCATTTCATACCAGCATGGTGTGCTGTTGATACATTTTAACAAAAGCAAACATCACAAATACATTTTCAGCACAAGGATCTGTACAAATCAATCTGATATACAAATGACGTATAATTATTTACAAAATTCCATCTAGCTGTCCTGGCACAAGTCATACATCATCTGCCCTAATTCTCTTGGACTGTTTGGCAGTACCTTCTATCAGCACAGAGTGTAACTGGGAAGTGTAGTGAGAGAATAGTTAGAATCCATCTCTGGTTCCTTGTCGTAGGACAGAGAATCCAAAGCCTGTTTTGTTGTGTGGCCTGAGAAGATGTGTCACAAAGGAAGAAGGCTTCAGGGACATAATTGCTTTGAATAACCCCTGAGAAATATCAGTTCATTCTCCCTAGATGCAGAAGGAGATGACATATGCTTAAGTTTTTTTTTTTCTTCTAAGGGGTAACGTCCACCTGTAACAGCTTAGGAGGTACAAAGCCTTGACACATTTTGATAGGAGTACCGGGAATATCTTGCAACACAAGGATCTGAGGGACTCCATGAGTTGGAGAATTCTTTTATCTGCAAGGCCTCAGGAGCTGTATTGGCCTCCACCAGGGTTGTGGTAGAGGGCTCATGAGAGGAAGATTGATGCACTATGGGATCAAGCACCTCAGTGGGTACATCTGCTTCAGAGGTGATGGAACACAAATCCTCTCTGGGTCTTTTAATTTTTTCTTGGGCAGAAGGCTGACATACAAAGCTTCAGACATGGTGGAGTGGGCCAAGCATTTTAAGAACTGGGTCTCAAGGAATGTATTAAATGTGGAAAACTCAGACAGGAGAGTTTTAGGCTAAGTGCCTGACAAATATAGCATATTTGTAGTCCTGTTCATGGCCTAGACAGAACAGACACTTAGTGTGCAAGTCTTTATACTGAATTTGCCTACTATGCTCACACTTACCCCTCCTAGCTGACATCTAATGAAAGTTAAAATACAGTCCAAAGTTTAGAATGGAAGGATCCCCAATGAGGCACTTATCTGACTCTAACAAGTGAAGCTACTGTACCAAACAACAAGCGATAACAGTCCATCGGGTGCAATGACTTGTGCCTGGTGAGATAGTCTAAGAATCTCATTCATACGTCCAATTATATACACCTATGCTGATGAACTGAGTTCATCTTTGGAATGTATGCTCTCGGAAGGTAAAGTTTTGGTACCCCAGCCAGATGTCAGCTAGGTGCAACCGATCTGTTACAAATACTGCAACAGTGATCTTAGTCAGGACATCTGCTTAATCATCAAAATGACTTCATCTCCAGAGATGGATCCAGTATTCTCATGTCTTTCTAACACTTTCTCCTCAGGGAAAGGCATGTCTACCAGATTTAGGAGATTAGAAAGTGTTCTGCCAATTGACAATATCTGCAGTTGAGGTTAGTGCACCCTTCCTGTTGCTGATAGTAGCCTGGACAATATCATACCCTTCCATCCCCCAAGTTAGCAGATCATTTTTCAGAGCCTCTCTGAGGCCATCTGAAAGTCATTCCCCATACTAAATCAGTCTTTAGATGTGATGATGTGTTCTATCCCAGATTATGGGTATAGCCTGTTATGTAGTACTGGACTTACAGTGTTTTTAGATTACTCCCACCTTCACCACTACAGGTACAGTAAATATTGTTTACTTGTCACTTTCAGTTTTAAACACAATTCATGCAATATTCATCTTTTCAGGCTCTACCTATCCCATGTGCCTTAGCTCATATGGCACTACTCTAGCTGGGTATAAATAATTTTTATAGATTTGTTGACTGAATAAACACATTGGACACAAGTGTCCCTTTTGCCAGGGCAACCTAAGAGCACTGTCTGGTTCAGTGAATAAAGTTACAAGGTATCAAACCCTATACCCTGGGCCACAGGATGCAGATCACTAGCCGCTCAGATCCCTAAGAAGTTCATCAAAAAATTCACAGTGCCAGCTTTTTGGAGAGATATGACTGTGGAGAAGGTTAACCTCACAAACTCCATTTGTGGCAACACTTACCACCAACATACTCTTTACTTGATATAATCAACACCGAGGTCATACCGAGTTTGGGAAAGTAGTTTAGTTTCCTGTTAATAAATGAAGAAATTAATTGTTAATGGAATGAATGATTTACTTTGACTTTATGAAGTTTAGACATAGCAAGAGTCAATGTTTTTCCACTGTGACTTTCTTTGTAAAAAACTATTTTGAAATCAAATAGAAGCTTTGGTAATTTTTCTTTGGTGGAATCATTCAATCCTGTCTGAAATATCCCTTGTAACTTCTTTAAAAACTTTACTTTAGTTCAACTTTCACAATGGCATGTCCTATCAAGTAAGTCCATCCATCTATTTTGCAAATATTCAAATCCAACACATGATCTTTACCTCCTCACATAATGGGCATAACAGTTTTACCCTTATGCTTTATATTTTCTTTGTATAAGACATCAACAGCAACAGAACGTCACCTCCTTTTAAGGGTATGTTTTTATAGTTTTAAAATGATTATTAATGGTGCAGCATCAGGTGTGTCAAATGATGTTTACATTTACCCTAATGACTTCTGGAGAAATTCATATGATACTGCAAATTGCTAAGCACATTTCTATTTCACATTTATTGACTAACCGTATTCTGTCAGAACCAGAATCATTTCCAGCATTCAGCATTTTCCTCTTGTGTTTTCCATTTAGTACTTGCCTTTATCATATAAGTAGCTGTAATTTCTTCTTCGGTAATATAGTGATGCAGTGTGCCTCTATTTAAACCACCTCCTGCAATCATTCTGCTTAAAGCAAAACTTGTGTATGAGACTTTCTTCATAGTTGAAATTATGGCTGGAACAAGGCCAGCTTTGGCAATTGCAGGGCCCAATTTTGGGCACACACACACACAAACACACACACCACACACACACACACACACACACACACACACACACACACACACACACACACACACACACACACACACACACACACACACACACACACACACACACATACACACAAACTCACATACACTCACACACACACTCTGCCATTGCTTCTGAAGGCCTCTATGCACACAGACATTCACACATGCTCAATGCATGCATGTCTACAGGCAAATTGGAGAAATATTAGTTCAGTTAGAATATGCTTTTGTGTTGTGGAGGAAACCAGAACATTTGGATAAAATTCAAATAGAAACAAAGAGGGCATGTAAACTCTACACAGCAGGAACCACAGCCAGTAACTTAACCATAGAAGCAGGTTTTGTGAGCTAGCCATGTTGCTCACTGCAGCACCATGGCAATAATCAGTTACTGTCACACACAGCCTGCCCAAACCATCAAAGGAAGCCATTTATTGTATATAGTCAAGTATTTGACTGTGATGACGAATTAAATAAATTATGACAAACTAGTTACTCAAAGATACACTGTCCTCTCAACACAAGCATGTATAAGCCAGAGCAAAAATTAATTTGCACTGATTTTTGTCAAATTGAATACATTGTGTGACACTGCACCTCAAAGCCAGTTGAGTGATTGTATAACTGTGATAAATTAACAGGGTAAAGTCACCTATATACACAGACAGTCTCTGTACCCATGTTATTAACATGGTGCATCCACCTCAAATGTCTGGTTATTATTTAAAAAAATGCCACAACAAAAGCCATCCAGCTTGCTTACCATGAGCACAAACCAGTCTTGCAAAGCCAGAGTAATGTTTGTTTAATTTAAACAGACAACAGCAGGAATGGTTATTTTCAGCTACAGACAGACCCATACCCAGCAGTTATAGCCACTTTGTTGACTGAGTACACATCAGGCATCTGACTGTAATAAAAATAATAATAATTACTACTGTAATTTATTCCATCTCTGTTTCATAGAAATGCACTGTAGCCAGCCATATTAAAGTACTCCAGCTTGCTTCACACAAATACATATTAGTACTGCAAAGCCAAAATAATAATTATTTAACATTGACAAACAACAGCAGGCCAGGGTCACTCACTCTCATCAATAGACATCCCTGATACATAGTGACTACAGTGACATTGTCATCACCGTTGATGTATCATTGTAATAAAATACATTTAAAAAATGGCTGGGCTATTTTAAAAACACACCATAGCTAGCCATATCAGCTTGGTTCACAGAAACGGCCACTGAAATTTACTTTAGCTCTGATAAAAATGTTCAATTTCTTCAGGTGGCTGAAGCAAAAGGAAAATACTGTTATGCTGCATTCCTGAGCTCAACAGTCTACTATAGATCAACTGCTACATCTGAGAGTTTGTTTTAGTTAAACAGTAACAACTTCCCTCTGCATACATAGTTAACTGCATCTAACTGCATCTGCTTTCATAGCTAAATGAAATTGACGCCTGTAGTCTGCTTCTTAACAGAACCATTAGAATGCCTCTCAAGATTTTTTAAAACTCAAAATGAGGGATGTTTCTCATAAACAGATACACCCGAGAGGTGTACTTATCTGGGTACCTATTAGGATCTAAAAAAAAAGGAAAATCTTGCCTGCTATGCTCTACATAAGCTACACTCTGATTACAGCATTCTCTTGTAGATCCTCTGCTGATCCTAATGGTGCTGATTCCTGCAGATTTCTGATGCTGTTGTGGCCACTATCACCCCCCCCCATTAAGAATTTCTCAGTTTCTGCTCACTTCTATCTTCCATAAACTAGATCTTTGAGGCTCTGTGATTTGTTGTGTAGATTGTAGATGGAACCAGTCAGAAAACCTGGAAATTAAAAAGGGTTCATCACTTTCCTCACCAGGAACTACAACTACTGCTGCTTCCAAATGGGACTCTGTGGCAGAAGTATGTTATAGTAAAAAAATGAAAGATTTCTTGGTCACCTATAACTAAGGCCGGCCATGGGTGTGAGGCCTCCTGAGGGAGCGAAACCCTATTGAACCAAATAGGTCCAACTGGCCTAAGACTGGTCCTGTCCTGGGATACAGAAATGCTTAGCATGATAGAGAAAACTTAGCTTGGAAGTTTTTTTACATCACATTAAGGCTTTCTTATTAAAAAAAAAAAAAAAACACTCTCCCACTGAGGTTTTTCCTTCATGGGGATCTTAGAAGGAGGAAAGTCTTGCAGTCAGCATTGCATTCTAATGCATCAGTTGTGGAGGTAGCTAATGTTAATTAGCCATGTGCTCTCCTACAAAAATGTCGGATGCTGCTGATTTTTCAAATGTTCTACCAGTAAAATTTTATACTGATAAGACAACCAGGGTTAAATGATTATGTGTCCATCAACTGCATTTTGAAAGAGAAACAAAATAGAGTGAAATAATCTTTATTGCTGGTTTCTGATCACATGACTTGTGCATTCTACAAATGCTTTATTTCCTATGATTTATTGTTCTGATGCCTCATATAGGTGAAAGCGCTCAATAGATTTTATGGATATTTTATGGTGAATTAGTTCTACATGGTCAGGTTGTGTCTCCCTTTTTGTTTTTATTAAAATTTTACTCTAGGAAGAAAAAGTCATCACCATAAAAACACTGTAATCAGCCATTCACTCCTATGGGAGTACCTGTGGTGCAGGTAAGGTCAGCAAAGTCATGAGCGTGGGGTAAGTGTTAATGTGTGTATGTGTATAGACATGTATTTGCATGCCTGGAGGAGCATGAATGAAGCTGCATGAATATGTTTGTGTGAGTTAGCGTGTGTCTGCCCGGATGGGGGGTGAGGCTTAGGTAGGGGCTCAGTATTCTGCATGTTTCTGTGTGTGTATTGTTCTGAGCACGATGAACTGTGCGGAGGGGGCATGTTTGTTGATGAGTGGATGTTGGTGAGTATATGGGAATGTCAGTGAGTAGATGTGGATGTGCATGTGTGTGTTTTCTGTGCATGCATGACTATAGGACAGTACCTTTGCAACTCTGAAGCATGAGCTGCAAAGTAAGATGCTAGTGCAGTCAGATCTGGCAGCGCTTGTGTGCCAATCAGAGACAAGCTATCGAGCCACTAAAGAGGTCTTTCTCATTGTCGCTATGCTTATGTCTGAATCACATTTTCTTGCTATTGTGCTAATTGACCAATCCACACAAGTAGTGAGCATGTTTCTAAATCCTAGAGACAGTCTTTAAGCAAAGAATAGTTTATTCTTTTAGCATTCCGTTACAGTTTACTGAAATTCACAAATATCTTGAAAAGACTCACTAGCACTGCAATATTCAAGGTTTGTTTCAAATTAGCTATTTTTTAAAAAATAATTTATTTTAGAAAACTTCAATGAGCATTCTACAGACAATTTTGTCCCTGAGGGATCTGATTATCAGCTATTCCATGAAATTCAGCTGCATTTTTTTAAAATGCTGCCACTTTATCTTCAGTCTTTTGTGAAATTTGAACTTTTTTTGCAATTATTACAGGTTTTTGATTATTATGATCTTTCTGATTGTTTACAATTTCATTAAAATTTCTTGCTTGGTTTCACAGGTTACTATGTGCTAAGATTAATAGCAGCATATAAGTCTTTACCCCCTTATATTTAACAAAAATGATATTTTTGGTCATCTGTAAATATACTTGAACATGCGCTATAGTGCTGCCTTTCAATGCAAGTAGTGCAGTCCTCTTCAATGTGATGACCAATATTCAAATGTCACACAGTGCCAATCATCTTGGGATGATGTATGCTCTCATTCTGTTTTCAGTTTAATATTTCCACTCTCACATCCAGAAAATTTGAAACTTCTAGTATTTTGATTTAAAAACATGTTACAGCTAACTTGTCTTTTTAACAGTCTCACTTCCATTCACTGCATAAAAATAAACATTCTCTTTAAACACTTCACTTGTATTTTTAGAATAGCTAATCAACCATCAGAGTGTCTGTAAGAAACCCATGTGAAAATGGAGAGAACATTCAAACCTTGTCCAGGCAGTGCCCAGAGGTTAGAACTGCACCCCAAATTATGGCGCTATGAATCCCAGTTCTTATCTAGCTACCCATGATCACATTTTTAATAACTTTTTTGCTTGCATTTTTAAAATATATATCCACCCATCCATCTGCAACCCCGTTTTTCCATTTTTTTTTCATATGAGGTTGGGGTGTCACTTCAACAGTGACAATCATCTAAAGCCAAGGTTTATACTGCCAGGTGGCTAGCCCTGGCATGGCAGTTCTTCCACACCACACACTCACATACACACTAACACCTATAGCCAATTTAGAATGTTCAGTGCAGGTTTTATAAAAAAGATTTGTTGATCATATTCATTCCAATAGTATTACTATTCTGAATTTTAATGATTACTTTAGCTGTTCTTGTTCCCTAAACCACTGTCCACTTGTATCAGTAAAGGTTATTCCAGCATAAACACTTAGTATAAATTCCTACAGAAAAGTCACTTATACAACAATAGCCAGTGTGAGACTGCCCCAGAGCAGAAATATGTTGTCTATCTTAGGAATTTCTGATTTCTTGTCAATTTTAAGATCTATGAAAATGGGCCTGTCTCAAGATCAGTTCTTTGTCCTACACTTCATAGCACAGTAGCATACCTCTCAACTGTACAGATTTTCACAGAACTTCCAGATTTTTGCCTCATATTTTTGGTTTGTTCCTCATAAAACTTGTGATATTCTGGATTTTTGTAGCAAATCACTGAGGACTGAATTCATTAAATAATGACAGTCATTTGAATTTCAGACTTCATATCCTACAAAAAAAGAATGGTAACACAAAGACCATTTATTCTAGCAATGTCTAAGTAAGAGCAGTGTTTAAAATGTTCCCAATTTTTGATGTTTTGTCCTTCCATTATTTTTGTCTTTGTCCAGATTTCTTTGCACTAAGAGGTTGCGAGCTATACAGTAGGGTAACTCAAAACATCTGAGCTCTGATGTTACAAAGGCATTGTCAGGCAACAGAAACAAACAATCATTTTAGAACCATGCATAACGATGTCCATTTGGTTTACTATCAAAAGCACAAAGTTTAGATGTGCGAACGTTGAAAACGTCGATGCATTTGACCGACGTCATGAATATTAATTAGGTTAGATGATCGACAAGAAATTCGAAATTTCCCTGTCGATGTAAATGTTGACTCTGGGGGTTTTTTTGTTTTTTTTCATTGCTGTAGTGCCGCAAACTGTGCACCTAGACTCCCGAGGTGTGCGAAGCATTTTAAAATGTATTCCTTAGTGCATTACAGGAAGAGCACAATATTACCATGTGCCAGTAGCATTTCCGTGACTTACCCTTGCAATAAACAGTAAAACATCACAATAGTAGTCACCACCAAACATGTTAACACAGTCCTTCTTGCATTTCCGTCAGCAGTTATTCACACAGTCCCCCTTGCATTTCCATCACCAGATATTCACACAGTCTTTGTTGCAATTCCATCACCAGTTGGTCTGTTCCATATTACATGTAAAGCATCACAACAATTGCCAGAAATACGATGTTGGAATGACATCCATGACCCCTGTGCCCACACCCTAAAAGCTGCAATGTTTAGCTACAAGTTCAACGAAACCTTTAAGGGTGAAGTCATTCCTCTTCTGCTGCAACCTGAGAAATACCTCCTCCCTATCGACAAGACATCTACGCCTAGGGGATGATGGTAGACAACTCAAGTCTGACCCGCATCCTCCATATGGTTCTTTTCCAGGCAAATTACATGCAGAACATCATGTAGAAATAGCTGTTTCTTGTCAAGCAAACTCCTCAACCTCCTATGCCAGCCCTCAACGCTATTTTGTGTATGTGGATATCCCATGGTACACGTATGTGCCTGATTCCAAAAAGCCACTTCAAATAGGGGTGGTATGACTTCGGTGGAGGACTGTCTCATGCCACATCTACGTGGTCTGCCCACTAAGTAATTCATTTTAAAGAACTCACATAGAGGCTTCCCATGTGCAGGCATCTTACTCTGTATTTGCTGGAATGTGTCCATGACATCGTTAGGGGGTACAAAGGCCAATGCTCAGATCTGTTTACACAATGAAGCAAACTGGATGTCATTGCCAAACTCCACAGTAAGCTGCAACTTCTGATTTTGACGCCATATGATCTGACAAAAGTGGAACCAGCACCCCAATTCATGTGAATCTGCAAGATTCCTTTTAACACTATTAACAGCAGCTTTCTCAAAATCACTCATAGCAATGGCAGTCTTGAATAACAACCCATGTTCCTGACAAAGTTGCAGTAAAACTCTCCAGAAATAGTCATATGTCTGCTCAGATTTTGATGTCAAAACTCCATATATTGCAGGAAATACGTTACCATTAATATTCCCCTGTAAATTACAGTGCACAGTATATATCTGCTTACATTCACTGGTATTTAAGGGAAATGTGCCATCAATGAGTATTATCTCACTTGAACAGAGTGTATGGAGGTTACTCACAGTAGTGATGATGACAGCTGATGGGGTACCCTCACTATGTTCACCCCGCCCTATGAGGAATGACTCTGACTTCAATGGCAACATATCTGCTGTCAAGTCCCTCAATATGATCTTTTCTGAGCCTTGCACCTCCCTACTCATTCTGCGTAGTCTGCCACTGACTGTTTCAGGGCATCTGTATTTGGCAGAGTGGTAACTATATCAGTGTAGGTGCTTGCCATCACCTCAGATACTATCCTGCAAGGGTCCTCCTGACAGGAAGCAGCAGGTCTCTTAATGTCACAACGTACCTGTACTTCCTCATATCTCTCCAGAGTAGGACCATGAAAATGGCCAGTACTTTTTAATAGCCATTCACCTTCTGCTATACTTTCCCCTACACAAAGGCCCTTACATTTAGCCTTGATTTTCCTAGTGCAACACCAGTAGTTCCTGCTACCTCTACTCCTTTCCAAGTAGTACTGGTAGCCATCTATATTCAGCAGCTTCTTGCCCTTCTGTGTTTTGGTGGTGGTGTATGTGGACCCTACTATGCCTGTGGTTGTGTCCCTGATGTCCGACATGCTCACTATATTCTTGTGACCTGAATGTGGGATACATAGATATAACTAACTAGGTCTATCATTGGCAATGTATGGCACTTTACACTTCTGTTTAATGCTATTACACTTACCCGGTATATGAAGCCGTCCACCATTGTAAATCCAATCACATATGTTATCCACCTACTGTTGCTGGCCCTTTAAAGTGTGCGCCTCTGTCAAATACATGCATTTAATTAGACGTAACGTTGCTTCCATGACAACCGTTTGATCGACGGTTATATGGCCAATAGTACAAGGTAGACGGTGTTATGACTGTCGATGATATGACGTTAGATATTGTTAATGTAGAAGTTTCAGCTGTCGAACATTCAACTATCATGTAAGTGATTTTAGAGCTTTTGATAGTAAACCTGTCCATTTACCCTGTCCCACTGTAATATCACACTGACAGGCTTACAAATGTTGAAAATGAATGGAAACAGATGTACCATATGCCTCTGGGAGTCAATAAACAGTTGTTTGCTTATTGGAAGTACATGAGATCAACATCATTATGGATATCATTGCTGCCTAAGGTGGAAATATACTCTCAACTGTCCAGATTTCCACAGAATGTTCAGATTTTTGCTAAATTATTTTTAATCTGTTCCTCATGAAATTTGTGGTTTTCTGGCAAATCATTGAAGATCGACGTCACTAGATAATAACATACATTTTAGTTTCAGACTTCATATGCTTCATAAAAATGTGTGCAGCACAACTCCTTTTATTCTAGCAACTTTCTAAGTTTATAAGAGCAATATTTACACTTTGTCCCCAGTTTTGGGTCTTTGCCCCCCCTTTATGGTTGACTATGCACATATTTCTTGTACTAAGAGGTTAAGAGATATTCTAAGACACATGCTACATTTTAGGAAGGCCTCACCAAAGGAAGAAGTATTCACTCACTATATGCTAGCCTATCCTTGAGAGCAAAATTAATTTTTAATCTCTAGGCTTACAAGTGCTCTTTTGAGTACATATTCATTTTTAACTTGGTCAGCATTTTTGCACTAACAGATTTTACAGTTCACCAGGTCTTGTCTTCTATTTGACCCACAAATACTTCTGTAATGACCTCTAACTAATAGAGGTGTGCAGAACACAGAAGCATTTTTCTAGTCTTCCTAGCTCCAGTTTATGTATTGACAGCATATTATGAGAACCCTAGCCTTCAGCCTACAGTATCTATTTAATTCTCATCTGCGCCATTTGATCTTTCACTGTTCTGTATTCTTCTTAAAACCTTTTTCATAAAATCACATGCTTGTTTAATTCTACAGATTCATCTTAGAGTGGTATCCCAATTTGAAAAGAAATTATAGAGTTTTTCTTCTCTGCTTTGTTCTTTTCAAAACTTTAATTCAGTGCAGATTCACAGATGTGTTATGCAAATTTATTAAGACAGTGATAACAAAGGCAATAATTGCATTTTTATCTTTCAATAAACAACAAAGAACATTACATCATATTTTGGGGGACAGACAAGACTGCTTCACAATAAAGCGCACATATAGCCTCTAAAAGGAAAAGGTTAAACTATTGTGTTAGCACATCAAGGATATTTAGTGCATATATGCTGCAACAAGGATCTTTAGTGCACGGATACTACATCAAGGATACTTAGTGCTCTGAAAAGAACGATTAATTAAAAACAAATTGAAACCTTGTACACTGCACTGAGCAGGCAGTTTAACAGTATGACTTATTTATTCAATTATGCCTTTCTTTGCTTCTTTGTCTACTTTAATAGTCATACCACTGTAGGTATTGATGGTTACATTTCTTGCTATGTGGTTTGAAACTTATAGTTCTGCTACACTATTAATACAAGGCATCTTGTTTTTTTTTGTGTTTTTTTTTTACTTTTAGAAAATGTATTTTACTTGCAACAGCACCATAATGCTGATGTACAGATATCACCCAGAAAAAAAAAGCTCAATTGCTTCACAGCAGAATATTAACTGCTATGATGCACAAACTGAAAAAAACAAATGGTTGCCATTTTGTACACTCATTAAATATGTCTTTCCTGTTTATTAAGTGTAAAATTAAAGAAAGTAAAAAGAATAAAATGAAATAAAATAAAAAGTCAACTAGCAAAAGTAACTGTAACATCATTGCTTAAAAGACCACAATTAATGAGGTGGAAAAGTAATATAGTTTTTTTTTGTGTGTGTGTGTGTGTGTGTGTGTGTGTGTGTGTGTGTGTGTGTGTGTGTGTGTGTGTGTGTGTGTGTGTGGACTTACATAATTTGCATTTTGGATATAAAATATTTCTTCCCACAACAGTTACAAATGTTACAGCATCTTTGTATCATTCGACACAGGAACATTTTTACATCAAAAATATAAAAAAAAATAACAAAAACCACACCAGCAGCTAAGATGAACAGACAGCACACCACTGTGAAACACAATAAATCAAAAACTGTGCGAGGTCCGATATACGGCCAAAGTCTAAAAACATAAAACTTTTATTAAAACTAGGTAAGCGCTTTCGTGAGTCCAAACTCGCTTCTTCAGACCAGCTGAAAAGGAACCCAGTAATAAAATGCCGTTATCTCTCTTCACTCAAAGGTGACAGCAAGAAAACTGTAACAAATACACTAGATGGATGATTCAAACGCTGTTCCAAGTTTAAAGACAATAAGGACCAATCTTAATGGGACTAGAAAACTAGGTGATTAGAATGTGGAATGTTTTCCCACACAGTAGCCACTAAATGCAAGATGCATTACTGTAGTTAGAACCTTATCTGGACTACCACTCCTTAAGACAATTGAGCATGAGATTGGCAGTCATATCACATTATCTGGCAAAAAGGTCCACAAAAAGCACAAAAACATGCCATTTCCAAAGGCTCATATCTTTGAAAGGTACAAGTGAGCTACATGTAATAGCCATCTCTTTTAGTAAAGGTCTGTCAGTGTGGTGCCTGGAATAATACCAGTACCCTATGTAAATCTGTGCAGCTCACTATACAAACAGTGATTTTTAGAGGACTGTATCACATTCCCAGTTTTTCATTCCCAAAAACAAAATATGCATCTAGCACCCTAGAAGCTGCAAACAGCGCCTGTACATACTTAAGTATCACCACGGCTTTTTCTAGTCCAACTGAAGCACAGGATCAGGTAAACTGGAGAAAAAAAAAAAACATCCACAGTAAAATCCTAAGTAACATCTTCATGCTGTGGGAAGAATTCGTAAACCTGAGGAAATCCACCAAAGGCAAAATGCAAAATCCACCTGTGGTAACATATAATATCTGGGACAGACATGGCTGACAAAATGTAAATAAACTGGGTTAGAAGGGATCTATTCTAAAATGAAACAAAACATGAAATAATGTATTTACACCTAATGATGTAGGGATGATGTAAGAATTTACTAGCTATGTACAAAACAAAAGGTAGGATAGTTTGTTATATATCACACCATAATCCACTGAGAAGTCAAAGTAAACAATGAGCAATAGTTTCAAAGTAATTAATTACTCCAGATTTCAGGCTGCCATTTTGCACAGTTCCTCATAGGAGGTTAATAAGCAGATAAACAAGTTTAAATAACTTCAGGTGAAGAAAAGGGTGGAGTTCTGGCTTAGGAACAGATGTCAAAGAGCAGTGATAAATGATCTCTCTTGAAAGAAAGGGCAAAGTAATCAAAGCACTACCTTAGGGCTGGTTTTGGACCAAGTGAGTTTCAACATTTAACAGTAGTGGACAAGTCAGAGCTAAGTTTCTGCTACAGGCCAGGCTTGGTTTGATTTTAGTTTTGTGTAGCTGGGAACATAACTCAAGCTCAAGCAGTTTCAATTAAAGCAGACATTTCTGTCATTTGAAGCAGTTAGCTTAGCATTAGTAATATGAAACTGCTGTTTAAGGATGTCACATTATTCACGTCAACTTATGTGTTTAGGTTGCACAATTAAGCCAGGTCACTGGCCTTGCTCCAGCATGTCTGTAAGTGAAAAATGCTTTGCCTTCTTGCCTTTGTTGCCAGTATCTTAAGACACAATGGTATCCATAGAAGAATACAGTGGGCATGTCAGAGAAGCCAAATTAATGGCTTCTGGCTTCTGGGCTAGTATTAAGAGCTCAGTGGAAGAAACACAAAATGGTGTCATTTCTGTGGAAAAGATAAGTGGCACTGGCTTATTTGGCACCTGGTAACATCCTTGATCTATCCTTTTAGATACCATACCTTGGAACAGGAGTAAGTGACTAATGCTAACTTGTCCACCTCCCCCCACCCCACCCCACCCCACCCCCCGGAGCCACAGCTGGATCATCTGGTGCCTGGTGCAACTCCTTAATATGGTGCCCTGACCTAAGTTGTGGAGCAAAAAAGGCATCTCTTGTGATGTCTCACTCTGTAATGCACTCATGTTGATCGATGTAAGGAAGACAAAAAAGTTTCCTTTTGGGAGACAGTCTCCAAAATCCCGCAACACATTCAAACATAGATGTGTCTGAATAGTAGTAGTGTTCTATGGTAATTTGCAGGATTAAGCTTAGGAGCACTGGCAGGGTTAGGGTTAGCAGGCATTAGTAAGGTGGGCAGGATGGTTTCACCTGTCTCTAGCCCTAACCCTCCAAGTTATCTTAAAAAACACTGTCCATAACACTACCACTATACCAGCATTAAGCAAAGACCTATTATGTGGATAAGGTGTCATAGACATCCATGCATCACTGCAGTTCATAGAGGTTAACATAAAATGGCTTAATCATCATACAAAATGCATAAAGGAGCCTGCTTGATATGAGGAAAATGTAATAGCATCATATTATACATTGAGATTACACAAGTTATGTGGGAAATTAGTTAGGTAATTGCAGACTTCTTAAACTTAGAAAAATATAAGAAATATAGTAAAACACTTTAAAATGAGGTTAGATTATTGAGTTTACTTCAAGAAATATTTATTTTATTTATACAATGGGGTAAGCTGTCATTTATAAATGGGAAATCATTACATCACCAGTGGAAATGATTTGTGATCACTGAAAAAATGTACTTTGGTGTCTAGTATTGATTGTGCTTACATGGCAGAAGTACTGAATTAGTACGGATGTTTTGCTGGCTGCACGTCTCTTTATTGGGAGATTCCTGAGTGTCACTAACTGTATTATGATTACAAGAATGTGGTATGACCTGATGAAAAAAACAGATGGGTTAACAACCTCCTTTATTTACTATTGTGAATTTCTACTTCAGCACGACTTTACTTGGCTGGACTGTGCATATGTATATCATTATGGGGATTGTGTGGCATAAAGTTTTTTCTGAGGATGGTAGGTGTTGTTTGCTGATTATGTGAAACATTTTTGTGTATGACTGTGACATGTTATGGGCAGTGATGGTACAGAACAAGTGATCAATTCAGGGAAAGGAGAACTTAAAACATTTGTACATGGTTAGTAAGCATCTATGCAGACTGAAAAGTAGATGTAATAGCCACAGCAACATTTTTTACAACTGATGTGCAGATGGCATGAAAATCTGACTATGAATCACAAGTGGGAAAAAGAATACATCATTAGCATATGCTGCTTTATATAATGTCTCATTTGCATCTCATTATATTTTATTTCTTTACCTTATTTGTAGCCATCATGCATTAACATTAATGGCCACAATGAATCGCAGTCTACTGATGCTCATTTACGGACAACTTGGATCCCCATAATATGTTCGTGCAATGACTATGAATACCAGCCTAGTTCATTTATTATCTAGACCTCAAGGAAATGAATATAAGAAAGTTGTGTCTAGACAGTGTGGACTGCTTCAATCTGTCTACCAATTTAAATGCAAGCTATTGGGATAACAAATAATATAGTATTTATTTATTTATTTGTCTTTGTATATCGGGAAAGTCCAACTGGGTAATACACATTTTTAGTGGAGGCCCGGGGAGGAAAGCTCCATTTGCTTACATTGTATTATATTAAGTTCCAGTTAAACCCAGAATAATGTTTTATAACAGAAAGTCAGGAGCGTACTCACCCAATGATGATGATACAAACATATATGAGTACACTGACTGCTAGGATAAATCATGTAGAAGGAAGGCCACATGTAGCAGTAAGCAAACAAGCTATACCAACTTTTATGCAAATAAAATGAATACCCTGTAATTACTGAATCACTTCCCCTGCTTTCTTCTTTAGTTTCTGACATTTCGATTCAGCAGGGCACATATAATACCTGGTAGCCACATATAATTCTTCAGCTAAGCTTCAGGAGCTGTGCTTTAGACTTCTGATTTTATATAACTCTCCTGTTATTCTCCAGGTTAAATAATTCCTAAACTACCTCCCACAGGTGCACATATATAGCAGTGACTACCTCTTCTCTCTTCTCTCTTATTTTTCTGTCTGCTACTTTTCTTATGACAAAATACATAAAATTATACCCGTCCAAATCTATTTATAGCCAATGCTGACTACGATGCTGCAAAAATACTTATTTCATAACTGTTTGCTTTGTTTGTCCTCATTTTGTATCCAGTACTACTAACATTACCTGTGCCTTCTGCATATTGTATAGGACTACTGTAAATAGTTCTCATGGAACTTTGTATGCAGTGCTGCTAAATGTTACCTAAGTTTTCTGCATGTTTACTACTGCTGAAAAAGGGGCTTTTTTACTCAGTCAGATTTTCCTGGTAAATAAATAAATAAATATAAATAAATAATCATTGATAAAACATTGTGTTTTGTAGGAGATTAATGATTTACCATTCCATTACCATATTTTTTAGTCTGACAGAATGAGGCAAGATATACTGAAGTTTAACGAGTTCTAGCGGACAACAACTTTGCAAGTGTCTCAAGCAAGTTTGGATTATGGGTGCTCTTGCCTTTGAAGCCTAAGTGTGAGACCATGAATTAGTTATATATTAGACTAGACTGACCTATCATACAGAACAATACAGCCTGTTCAGTAAAATGATAGAAATACTAACTGTTTATGGGGAAGGTGGAGAATATGACCCTTTTATTTCTGAAAGTACCATAGGATACATTTGATTAAAAATAAGTGGTAACCAAACACTGCTTCACAGCATACCAGCAGTGGAAGAAGAGTTGAGAGTAAATATTTTCCTGAAACTGATCTTGCTTATGTGACCAGATACTCCTACTAATGGTGCAGTCACTATCTCATAATTTCCGGAAATTGGAAAGCCATCAGCCTGAAACAAACCTGAGGCCAGGGAAGAGAGATGACTCATTTGTGCCTTTTATCTGCTAATGAAAGCACCTGCAGCATAGGATATTATTACAATGAAAAGCTGTGGAACAGTTTTATGGGGCTTGACACAGTGAACATCTTGAAAGAAATTTCCATAGGACAGCACCTGGGAGTCAATAAATTGCTTTGATGCTATTATACATGGTGATTAGTACTTTAACATTATTCCCCACTTAAACATGCTTGTTTCTCCATAATGTGTTCCCAATGATTTGTGAAGGGAGTACCATATTCTTGGCCTGTAGGTCTCTCATCTCTCCTTAATTTTGCAAAATATCCATGACTTTGCTTAATTATTTTCATGTGTTCCTCATGAAAGTTTAGATTTTCAGATAAATCAATGAGAATTAAAGTGGATCAGTAATGCCAGACTTTATGTTTCTTAATATGCAGAAAATGTTTAATGATGCAATGTGTGTCCTGTTAATTGTAAGTGAATTAGAATAACATACAAAAACACTGTCCCTTATCTTGGACCTTTACCCCTTCTACCACATACCCATTCATTTTGGCTTTGCCTCACTATGGTCTGTTATATAGGGCCACGTACTCTGTAGCTCAACCCCCCATTTTCCACAACTGACTACAGAGTTTAAATGTATAAAAGTTTCCTTGCTTGCAGTTTTGCCTGAATGTCAAAGGGAAAGTGATCTAAGTCATGTGTAAAATGTAAAAATGGTCACAAAATCTGGTCTGAAGCCACGCAAAAAAGCTATAATAAAAAGAAATAGAATTTAAAATTAGAAGAAAAGACAGGTGCAAGACTATATCATTCAAATATCATTGGCTCTGGAATATGACACAGAAGCAGAAAACAAAACTAATATAATTCAGTTATTATCCCTCAAATAATCTATACAATTTTCTCAAGGTTAAGAATGTTTGTAATCCTACAATCATGTTTCACAATGTTCATTTTGTCTGTCCTTCTTCTAATTGTTCATTAAGAATAAAGGTTCCACCTGAATAGATAGAGTTCGGAGTTTCTTCTTCTGGACTGAATAACAGAAAGGTTCTTAGTGGAGGCCTGGGGAGAGAAACTTCAGGCGTACAATCTTTACTAAGTATGACTTCTAGAGATACAAAAATCAGCACACACAAAAATATATATAAAGTAAGTTACCTTATGGCAAGGTCCTGCACAAAACTTAAGATGATCAA
>NC_056741.1:395591234-395653734 GCF_019279795.1 Protopterus annectens | reverse complement strand
CCCCTTAATTTAGTTGTGTGTTACTAATGTCAACACCTTTCCTGCTTGCCAGTTTGGACAATAGGAAAGCTGTTGGCAGTTGCCTAATGTCGCTATAATACATCAGTTGTGGAATTAGTTCTTTCCTCAATATTATGTGATCTTGAAGTTTGCATATTTATTTAGTTGAGGGGAACAGAGGGCAAAAAAGATTTTGTTTTAATTGCATGCTGAAAACTATGTCTCAGATCACGGACCATGTGAGATCATTTTTTTTTTTAATTATTTTTGGTCAGAAATGTTCATGTCATATTGCTCTTTTAGTAAGTCTTGGGTCATTTTTCAGCATTTTACAGGCTGCTATTTCCATGCCTTGTTTTTGTGTGAAGCCTGGCAATTAAACTCAAATCAGTTCATGAAACCATTCACACGAATTACAATGTAAAGCTTCATGATGTTTTTTTACTGTTTTACTAGCTAAGAAATGCAAAATATTGAGTTTTACAGTGTAGCACAAGATTTTAAGCTATTTGAATGAAAACAATATTGCAAATCCATGTAGAGCACAATGGTTTGTAGAAAGAATAATACAACTTAATATTTATATATGAAAGCACATATGTGTTATAATTTTAATAAAACTTAAATATACACTTAACAAGTTGTAACTGATAGAAAACAAGGCAAAAGTAAGTTGATTACTGTTTTTATAATTTAATATATATAAAGCACTTTGTCTATTCAGAATCTTCAGAAATCTTTATCTGTTTAAAAACTTTCATAGCTTGTTGTCTTAGGCTATTTTGTTCCACCCTCCCTCCCTGTTGGTGTCTTGCTCTTATACTTGGTGGCTTTGCAGTTGCCCGCCCCTACTGTGACACACCTCCCAGTCTAGTGTCATTAGCTCATTCTTCTTAAAACAGAGAGAACATTTGATAAGGCCTTCTGTTCCTCCTTTTTACCTTTTCAAAAAGTAAAACAAAACTTTTTTTTCTTTTTCGCCTGAACCTTCTTGTGTTCTGACTGTCCTTCTCAAACATATTGGAAATATACAGTATATTTCAGAGCATTTGTTATAACTGTATTTGCTATAACTGATTTAAGTATTTTTTTCTGGCTTTTTGAATATTTACTGCTTAGCGACTGCATCTTAGCCTGTTTATACAGCTCTGCATTCTATTTAAACTGTTTTTGTGTTGATTAACTGTTTTGCACTCTTAAAAAGTTATTTGTTGCTTAATTTTACCTGTAGGCTAACACACTTAAAAGCATTTATAGCATTTACTGTCTGTTTTTTTCCTTGTCTCTGTAAAAAAAAAAAAATCTCTTGTTTTCCCACCTTACTGAACTAGAGTAGTCCAGTTTCAGAGTTGCTGATCCCTGGGCTTTGTTTTTAGTTCCTGTTACTGATCCATTGCCTTATTAGGAAGGAGGGAAGTTTCTTTGCTTACCAGTGGGAGTGGGAAGCACTGAGCAGCCTTTTTGTCCGAATTGGTGAAGTTTCAGCCAGAAACTAGTAGTCTATTGGTCGTTTTGGGCCAATTCCTAGCTCCTTTCAGCCCCCTGCTATAAAACACGCTAAACACACGTTTTCCAGCTTGTACCAACTCTGCACAGATCCTCGTGGTGGCCTGCAGAGTGATCCAAGCAGCAGAGAGCTAAAAGAGTGACTTTCTACCAGATATAAGTATTTTATGTGGCTTTCCCACTGTTATTAAGCTAGCGACTGCATTTCGCCTGTTTTACTGCTACTTTAAGTGATTTCTGCATTTTACACTGTTTATTGCACTTTAAGTTACTAATTGTTGCAAATTGTTTCTGTAGGCTACACACTAAAGTGCGCTAGCCGATTTACAGCATTTATAGCATTTACTGTCTGTTTTTTTCCTTATCTCTGTAATAAAAAAAAAATCTCTTGTTTTCCCACTTTACTGAACTAGAGTAGTCCAGTTTCAGAGTTGCTGATCCCTGGGCTTTGTTTTTAGTTCCTGTTACTGATCCATTGCCTTATTAGGAAGGAGGGAAGTTTCTTTGCTTACCAGTGGGAGTGGGAAGCACTGAGCGGCCTTTTTGTCCGATTTGGTGAAGTTTCAGCCAGAAACTAGTAGTCCATTGGTCGTTTTGGGCCAATTCCTAGCTCCCTTCAGCCCCCTGCTATAAACACGCTAAACTGTACTGCTGATCTAACCAGCATATCCTATAACTGAAAAGTTCATCTCTACTTGATTCCCAAGTAGACTATTCTCTATCTGTAAAGCCTAGCACTTACTCCTACAGTACTTGCACCTTGATAAAGCACTCTTATTATAGATAGTACCCCACCAGCCTAAAACCCACTTCCCCCGGAGTCCTTTGAAAGTTCTTTATCTACTACTTCTAGTATGTCGAGGGATCAGTTGCTGGTGTCCTCTCCAGCTCAACTGGTAAACCTGGGAATATTGAAGCAATGTTACAATTGCCTCATGTACACAGACAATCCTCTCCTTCTCCCACAAAACACAAATACATGCGAGAGATGCAACTATACGGCCAAACTGGAGGCTGAGCTCTCTCAACATAGGACTGGCAAGACCAGACAGGAGGAGAAGGCAACCACACACAATACATACCCAGTCACACATGGTACCATCACAACTTCAAATCATACACATACTCACACAAAGACATACTCGGAGGCTCTGATCAAAAATTTACCAAAACAGCAGAGGCCACCAAAGCAGACACCCAAACAACTACCACCTCACGACCCAACACATGCAACAAATAGACCACACAGTCAGAGTGTCAAACAGTCACAGCCCTTAAGGCCAAACAAAATGCCAGACACACTTGTCATTGGTGATTCCATAGTCAGACACACTGACGTCCCGCTCACCAGACTGAGTAAGGAGAAGGTCACAGTAAGCTGCCTGTCGGGTGCTAGAATCCGCCACATAACGCAAGCACTCAGGTCTCTCAACAGCAGGTACAAGTACGACTCAGTCATTGTCCACGCTGGTGTCAACGACCTGAGACGTACCTCCTTGGACTACATAAAAAGGGACGTCTTGGAGCTCTCTGATTATGTAGCCCAGGCAGGTATGACCCTGACCTTGAGCAGTATCCTACCTTCACCTAGAATGATGCCACAATACAGTGATAAGATGATCAGCTTTAATAATTGGCTTAAATTCTGGTGTCATTCAAAGGGGATCCAATGTCTGTCTGCCTGGGATGACATGCTGGACAAGCCACGCTGCTTCGCAAGGGACGGCTTGGACCTGTCACCCCTGGGCTTCCGGATATTGGCAAAGGCTCTTGCCACCCCCATAGTGCCTTTTTTAGGCAAGGCTCAAATTCTAAACCTACCACCCTAGAACACCAAAAAGGAAAAAAACTAAGGGTAATGCTGCTCAATGCCAGAAGTCTCAATCTCAAGATGCACCCACTCGAGGCCCTTCTCAATATGGAGAACATCGATGTCTGTGCTGTGACAGAAACCTGGTTCAAGGCTCCTGAGAGCACCCCAGCACTAACAGGTTTCACCTCATATCATACGTTCCGTCCCCAAAATCCGGACAACACCAAGAAAGGAGGGGTGTCCATATTCATAAAGGACACCCACACCTCAAGGTTGGTGGCAATGCACGATGCATCGGAGACCATCCAGGTGCAATTAACCATAGGCAAGACTGCTCTGCAATTTGTAGCATGTTACAGGCCACCCTCTCAAACTCAGGAACCTCACATGGCCTTCCTGAAAACATTGGAGGGATAAATGTATCTCCAAACACCATCATACTAGGTGACTTCAACTACCCTAATATAGACTGGGAACACTACTCAAGCCCGAACACTCTAACCCAAAGATTCCTGGAGTTCATAAACTCAAATGCCATGGAACAACTAGTCACCATCCCCACAAGAGGTGAAAACATACTTGATCTCATCATCACGAACATGGGATCAAAATGTTCAACACCGAAGTATACCCCTCACTGGTGAGATCAGCCCATAAACTAATCCCGCGGGAGGCTCGCATCCCGCCCGTACCTGAAACGAAAAAGACCACAGTGAAAAACGTCTCAAAAGCCGATTTCACACTTCTAAAAACTAGTGTGGTCTCCTTTAAGGCCCCTGAGCCAGTGGTAAACATTACTCAAACCGCTGAATCACTTACAAATGCCTTCTACCAGCACCTACAGGACTGCATGGATCAGGCAATCCCAAACAAAACTAAGACTCTCTGTACCAAAGGCAAGCGTCCAGTCTGGTGGACCCCAGCCATAAACAAGCTCTACAACAAAAGGAGGAAGCTACTACAAGATAGAGCAAAATCCTTGAAAGGTAAGACACCTTTGATCATTATAAGTAAAAAACTAAGACCTCTCATAAAATCATCCAAGGCAAATTTTGAGAGAAAAATCGCCAAGGACTCTAAAGACAATCATAAGGCCTTCTTTAGCTATGTTAGAAACCTAGGAGGAAACTCCCAGATATGCTCAGAATTAGTTCAAAATGATGTGAAAATTACTGAACCTACACACATTGCTAACATACTGGCTGACAGGTTCAGTGCAAACTTCTCCCCGCCCCAAAAGGAGAGATATCTATTCCAGAGGATTGTAGCCCCCAAACATCTCCAACGCCCAGGTGAGAACTGCCCTCACTAAGGCAAAACACAGCATCCATGGGACCGGATGGTGTCCCGGCTGTGTGCTTCATGAACTCAACGAGGAATTAAACCCACAGTTAGGACAGCTGTTTAATCTTAGCCTCACCTCAGGATACGCACCAAGGAGTGGCGACGGGCGACTGTGGTCCCACTTCATAAGGGCGGTGCCTCCACAGACCCTGGAAATTACCGCCCATTAGCTTGACAAGCCTTATCTGCAAAGCCATGGAGAGGATCATAATGGAACTCATAAATAAAGACATAGGGAACTTGCAGACTTTGGATCCAACCCAGTTTGGCTTTGTCAAAGGCAGATCCTGCCTCTTAAACTTGGTTGACTTTTTCAAGGCAGTCACCAAGGCCATTGATGAGGAAAGGCAGTCCATACAGCCTACCTCGACCTGGCAAAGGCCTTCGACACAATACCCCACTCAGGTATCATCGAAAAACTCATCAGCTTGAATGTAAACCCATACATCACAAGATGGGTTGCAAACTGGCTAAGCGACAGAACCCACAGGGTCAGAGTTGCTGGAGCCATGTCAGACTCAAAGCCTGTCACAAGTGGTGTCCCACAGGGCTCAGTCCTGGGTCCACTCTTGTTCGGCATCTACTTTTCTGAAGTACAAGCAAACACAGGAGGGTTATGGCTGACAAAGTTTGCAGATGACTGCAAACTGGGCGCCATAGTCGAAAACACATCTGACACAGATATCCTCCAGAAGGGCCTCACAGAAATGGATAACTGGTGCCAGAGCCATGGCCTGAAGTTAAACACCAAAAATGCATAGTCATACCCTTCGGGAAAAACAAGGTTACCCCTAGCTACCATATAGGTGACAATCCACTGAGCACAGAAAAAGTCATCAGGGATCTGGGGACCCAAGTTGACAGTAGTCTTTCGCTTGACACTCATGTTGCTAAATTAGTTAGGAAAACCTTCTATATCGCCCACCTGATCATGAAGGGATTCACATCTAGATCAAGGGAGGTCATCGTCCCCTGTACTCATCACTCATTAGACCTATGATTGAGTACAATGCCCCGTTCGGAATGTATCTGACCAGACACCTGATGCAGCTTGAAAGGCCCCAAAAGTTCCTCACCAAAAGGATAAAGGGTCTCAAAAATGTCTTATGCTGCCCGACTGAAAGAACTCCAGCTTTATTCAGTCTCATACCGCTTGCTCAGAGGTGACCTGTGCCTGACATATAAGGCCATGTCAAACCCAGATTTGATGAATATGCTTCACCTCAAAAATCTAGATCCTCAGAACCACAAGGCGGAGACTTAAACCTTGACACGGTTATAAATAGAACGTGCTGGAGGGACAGATTCATCACCCAGAGACTCCCTATGCTGTGGAACAAAATCCCGGTACATGTGAGGCAGAGCACCTCGCTGGCCTTGTTCAAGAGGAATCTTGACCAATGGATGGGAGATCGCAGATATACCCCAGGGATTACTTCAGTGTCACTGCTTGACAGAGGCACAGAAAAATGATAGGCATAGTTTTTATTCAAACTAAAGGGGTGGCGAAAGCCACATAACTATGGGCTAGGCTTATAAATGCCCTTGGGCAGATAGCCTAGTATGAACCTATGAACCTATGAACCTATGAATTAAAATATTACTTTTTCTGAAGACTTATGTAATAGGTTCATAGGTTCATAGGTTCATACTAGGCTATCTGCCCGAGGGCATTTACAAGCCTAGCCCATAGTTTTGTGGCTTACGCCACCCCTTTAGTATGGGGAACTATACCCATTATTTTGCTGTGCCTCTGTTGAGCAGTGACACTGAGGTAATCCCTGGGGTATATCTGCGATCTCCCATCCATTGGTCAAGATTTCTCTTGAACAAGGCCAGCGAGGTGCTCTGCCTCACATATACCGGGATTTTATTCCACAGCATAGGGAGTCTTTGGGTGATGAATCTATCCCTCCAGCACGTCCTATTAATAGCCGTGTCGAGGTTTAAGTCTCCCGCCCTTGTGGCTCTGACGGATCTTAAGCACTGCTTATTAACAATGCACAAGCTGCTTCAAGAGAAGAAAAATCTTCTACAAATCATTGTGCTCTACATGGATTTGCAATATTGTTTTCATTCAAATAGCTTAAAATCTTGTGCTACACTGTTACTTCTTTATTCATTCACAGAAATATTTTAGCCCTAAAAGGCACTCAAAAGTATTTCTTACCTAAATTCAAAATAAGAAATCAGAAACTGGAAGAAACAGCATATGGGTTTTTACTTTTGAAAACATTTAGAAAATAAAGGCATGGTATATTTTCAATAGATACACCTGCATACATGCCTCAGGCTTTAATTTTAAAACTGTCACCTTTAACATTTCATAGATCATAAACAGCCTTAAGACTTCCACCAGATAAGATGAACCAAGGCACATAATTGCTAGACTATTAAGATTTAAAGAAGAGCAGGTCATACTCTCTGCTGCCAGAAAATGTAAAGAAGTACCTGCTCTGTTTTTTCAGGGCTGCTTGTGATTAGTCCAAGAATGTAACATAACAAACAATTTAGTGATATTAAAACCCCTGTTCACAAAAGGTACAAATCATTTGCATGTTGCTATTCAAAGCTGTTGAAAAGAAGCACAAATATTGATTTTTCTTCTCTTGAAGCAGCTTGTGCATTGTTAATAAGCAGTGAAACTGGTACAGAATCCCAAGACTGTGCAATACAACAAAATACAAAGTATACTCTTTTACATAAAGTGCCTGGTGGCGAAGGAAAATATGCATTCAAAACATTCAAATAACATTTTGGAACGTTTCTCTATTAACAGAGAAGTTCATCTCCCCATTTTGTCAGAGAAAGGAAGACTCCCTCAAGAATTATTCATTGTAAACAAACCAGTGACTGGCTCCCAACAAATTTTTGGGACTAAATAATATGGATGTACAGAAGTGGAGATACACAGGCATTGCCTCTTCTTCAGTTTTAAGAAAGCAAACAAAAAAAGAAACTTCAGCTCCACAAAAAAAAAGAGAAAAGAAGAAAATGAAAGAAGGAAAGAGAAAGAAACAAAAAAGAAAGAAAGAGAAAAAAAGAAAAAAGAAAGAAAGAAAAGAAAAACAAAAAAATGCTTAAGCAGTACTTCAGGAATGATATCTAGTTAAAAGCTATGAATGGCACAATATGTTAATATGTCTTCTTAAAGTGATAGTGCAATTTAAAAAAATGCTTTAAAGGTTTACTCTGATGTATGCTTTGGTAATTCATATGATACTGACAAAGTTATTACTAGACAAAACTTGTTACTATTGTCTGTCACCTTTATAAACAGGCTTATGCCACATCTGTTCTGAACTAATGAGAATATTACCCTTTACTTTGTACCAGAACGAGAAGAGTAAATCATTTTTGGAATTTTGCACAACAAACTGAAAATGACTTCAATACACGGCTATGTGATTGATGCACATTATTTGCCTAATTATTTTATTTCAATCCAACAAATAAATATTAAACCAAAATACCATGCTCTCATAAAGGTATTAATAACTAACATGCTGGCACCCTCCTTGCTTGTGGGCAGAGGAGGTAACAATCAAAAAGTAAAGCTAAAAATCCTACTGTCACCTGTAGGGGCCATGGGAGCCAGTCACATCTCAGATTAGAAGTATCACTGAGGACCCCTTTTCTTTAGTGCAGTTGTAGTTACAAATGCCACATTAGCTTCCATAATGAAGAAAAGGTATTCTTCTTGTCCAGCCACTAGGGAGCAAAGTTACTTGCTAGAGAATTTTCCATCTGCCTAACTGCACTGAATACAGGACTGATCCAGAATGAATTGTCTCCAGGCTTCTTTCTTTCTTTCTTTGACCAAACCTAACTTGCTGGAAAATTCTCTAGCAAGTAACTTTGCTCCCTAGCGGTCGGACAGGAAGAATACCTTTTCTTCACCACAGAAGCTTACATGGCACTGGTAACTAGAATTGCACAAAAGAAAAGGGGTCCTCAGTGATACTTCTAATCCAAGATGTGACTGGCTCCCATGGCCCCTATAGGTAACCACTGGATTTTTAGCTTATCCAATAAATAAAGGAACATTAATTTGCATTCCATAAATATGCATAATCCTAAAAACAAGCATTCCTTTTCTGATTTATTGATGTTTAAGCGCAATCAAGCTCCAACAGAGTTATTTTCTTCTCATCGTTATGGCAACTAATGTAGTTTGTAACAGCACAGAGTATACAGCTAGGATCAAGCTTCATAACTTTGTAAGTATTTAGTGTCTGCTGATTTGGTTTACCCTTCCCTCATTTTCAATAATACATCAGAAGTAGGATAATTATTTTCAATATTGTTGTAACAATAGTGCTATGTTATTTGAAAACAGTACTTGTGTCTAGGTTTCTATTTAACTATGAAAAATACTTTTTAAATATGTAATATCAGAGACATGAAAGTTTTTATTAAATGTAAAAGTACTTTAGATAATTTAAAGTGTATTGTAAATTATTTTACTACAGGATATAAATCTCATAAGAAGGAAACTTTTTTATTCAATGTTTTGATCTGCTACAGTAATTGCAAGTTAAACAAAGTCCTTAAAATAAGACTAGTCATTGCTTTTAGTAAAGATATAAAATGAAACAATATATACTGAAGATGGTGGGTAGACTTGTTGCAAAATTAATACTGTTAAGGAAAATATGTTTCAGTGAATGTTGAAGTTCAAAATGTTGACAGTGAATGCTTTGTTAAAAACTTTAGTGATAAACTTAATCATTTACTACTAAGCTACTCCCTAAATACTTAATTGCTGATTTTAATCTAATTATAAGTAACTTAGTATATATATATATATATATATATATGTATACAATTTATCATTTGAAAATAATGGAAAATCTTGACTCTTCTGGAAAAATGCATGAAACATAATGGAGATGTATATGCATGGAATACTAAGCATCTTGAGAGAGCTGAATATATTTATTTCATTCTGTTTTCTTGTCCAGGCTTTAGACTTCATTATTTTAATTATAAAATCACAGCTTATTCAAATTTGTTTCATATAGTTCCTTCTTCTGTTTTGATGCTAGTATTAGATGTATGAAAACAATGTGTATGGATGTCTTCTATACTACCTGTTTGCAGAACTGGACCAATCATTTTAAAATATCCAGACTCTACAGAGTTGATTAAGAAAACTCTAAAAGCTCATTTCCATAAGGAAATATACATTCATTAAAATATGAAAGCACATACCACATCTTTTTAATTCAAGACACAAAATATCAAAAGTACAAAATCGAAACTCACACTCCAGGCTTGCCCAGTTCCAAAAGAGCATGGTAGGTAATACACAGGAGCCAATAAAATGAGTTAATGTGATAAAAGTTAAGCACTTTCATCCATATAAATAATATGACTTCATCAGAACTAACAACCATTCAAAGAAAACTGCTTTATAAATCAAATCAATCACATGACAGATTTGCCAATAAATTTTTATTTAGTTTAACATTTGTTTACTGGGAAAGTCCAACTGAGACAGAGACCATTTTCAGCTGAGGCCTAGAGAGAAACTTTCCAGACACGTCTTTTGACTGAAACATAATACATAAAATTCATCAAAAAAAGCTTCATAAAATCATTTAAAATAATTTGGATATAAAAAAATGACAAATATAGTATCTAATTCCACTAAGTTTACAATTATAATCTAGCTGCTTGTAATTTCAGCAAACTATTAAAAAGCAACAGCCTCATTCAGCCCTGGGAATTCATTTGCATTTAACCTAACCTTCCATAACAGTTCACAAAATTCTAATTTATGTTCCAGTGGACCACCTCTTGGATTGACAGGCACATCCTCTAAAACAAAAAAAGAAAACTTTTTATTGTAACTACAATTCATTTCCTATTTGTATAATGCATTATTTGAAATAGAGACGCTAATGTCATAATTATGTTCATAATTCATCTTTTTTAACTTAGGCTCAGGTTTCACTACATAAAACAGTGCCAGTAATCAAAAAAGGCTAAATAAACTATATCTTTCACTACAATCAAAATGTTAATTTAACCTAAATACATAAGTACTGAAATTCAATAAAATACTTTCTCCGTCATGGATGTACTTGCACTGCATACAACATCCACATTTTCTAGTACCTAACGTCTTCCAATTCTGCTTATTGATCACCATAATACTATCTTTTTACAACCTTTCCTTAATGTTGGAGTATCGTTTAAAAATGAAATGCGGCCTATTCCCTAATACCTTGCTAACATCCTTGTCAAATCTAATAATTTTCCAATTATTACTTACAAGGGTTTTTATGCAGTTACCTTTCACTCCAAATTTTAGAGCCATGGATTGATCAAGTTTACTTTCTTCCCCTGCAGTCTTCTTTTATCAATATTTTTAAACTCTCTGCACTGTAATAGTGGAAATATATTCCTCTTGCATTTAAAAATGTTAACTCTCACTTCAACCAACAATTTTTGGGGGATAACCCCTCATTATATGCATCTGTATTCACCTCCCAATGTTGCTTTCAAAATTCTTGTCTTCATGAATTATCCTCGCTAAATGAACTATTTGTCTTTTGGCAAGTTTTTTTTTTCTGTTTAAAGGTATGGTTACTCCTAAAATGTAAATAATTATTAGAAAAAGTTGGTTTCCTGCATGTATTGGAAATAAATCTATTCCATTCAAAATCATTTGAAATTAATATATCTAAATAACTAATATTATCTTTAGACCAAACATGAGGGAACCTTAAAGATTCTGTGGTCTCATTTAAAAATCATTTAATCTAGAAACATAATCATTCTAAATAATAACAATATCATCCAAAACTCTTAAAAATAATGCTATATGTGCCATACACTTTTACTTAAATACCAAATTTTGTTTCCAATACCACAGAAAAATATTAGCATACAGTGGGGTGCAGGCTACCCCTATTGCTACCACACTTGTTTGCTGAAAATATTCACCTTTAAAATAGATAAAATTGTTATGGAGTATTATTTTCATAAAATCCCTCTAAAATATTGACTTCACTACTAGTTGAGAATTCACTTTTAATTAACATTTCTTTAAACCAAGAACTATTATGGAGTATTACTTCCACAAAATCCCCTAAATTGCTGATTTCATTATTAAGTTCAATATCACTGAGAATACAGGAAAATATAACCACTACCATATAAGTCATTTTTGATGTGGCTAAGGAAATCCTAAAAATCTCAACAATTTATAAATAATCATTCATAAATCTTTTCATGTTTTATTAATAAAACCCATATTGGTTAAGTGACAGTTAGATAATTTATAACATAATCCACAATATTGTTATATGTGTATATATATATATATATATATATATATATATATATATATATTTTTTTTTTTTTTTTTTTTTACAAACACATTTAGGCATATATATATTCTATTTTACTAATTTTTGTAATGTTTTTAAACGTTTAAAGTATGAATTTTATTAAGAACTTGTTATGAATTATATGTAGGCATTGCATGTAATTTGATGATTTATATATTATTGCTTATGAGATGTTGTTTTTTACTGGCTGGTTTGATCATGTGATTTTATTGTGACCTCTATATAAATGCAATTAATATGGCAATTATGTATGTTGATGAAGGGTTGAGAGCCCGAAAGCTTCATTAAAGTTTGGCGTTCTTTGGTGATTACCGTGTGTTTCTTCTCTTATTAATAAATACAACAAAGTGGTGAGTTTTAGATCCCCCTACTGCTTCCACTATGCAAAATGGAGGATTTTCAACATTTTTTTGAATTTTGGGAATTCCAGAAATACTAGGTATTATGGGGGATTGCACCCTTAAAAATGTCTATACATGATACTCTGTATCTTTTTGTGTTAGTAAGTCATGAAAAATGAATAACAGTCTTATGACATCCTAACTGAATTTCATTCATGGATACTCTATTATACTGTACTTCATTGTTTCATTAATTGAACATTTTACTAGAATGGTCAATAGCATTCATTAATACCATCCCACCCCCTTTATCAGGTTTCATTATTCAAATATCTTTGTTATGCACCAAATCCTGCAATTGTCTTTCTTGATTACTGAGGGTATAACAATAAAAGTTACCTCATCAACAAATTATTTTCTCAAATCTTTTTCACATATTTTTTTCAAATTTTTTTTAATATGGGATGTAAGGAATAACTGGAGAACTATTGGATGTGACAAGGATGTTAGCAAGGTGTGAGAGGATAGACCACATTTTGTTTATAAAAGACACTCTAACATCAATAAAGGTTAGAAATGGTAGTATTAAAGGGTTCAATAAGCATAACAGGGAGAAGTTAGGTACTAAAAAATGTGGATGTTGTATCAATGCAAATACATCCATGAAGAAGAAAGTGTTTTATTGAAATCCAGTACTTATATATTTAGGATTAATCAAAGTAGTGATTGCAATGTGAAGGGTATAGTTTATTTACTCTTTTGTGATTACTGTCACTTATTTGCATATGGAAAAATGAGTGTAAGCTAAAAAAGAGGATTTATTAACATTATTACCCTAGTAGTGTCTCTAATTTGAATAATACATTATGCAAACACAAAATTAATTGCAGTTACAATAAAAAGTTTTATTTTTATTTATTTATTTATTTATTTTGTTTAGAGCAAGTACCCATCAATCCAAGAGGTGGCCCATGGGAACATAAATTAGAATTTTGTGAAAAGTTATGTCAAGTTAACATAAATGCAAGTGAATTCCTGGGGCTGAATATGGCTGTTGCTTTAAATTGTGTGCTTATATTATGGGTAGCTAAATTACAACTGTAAACTTAGTGGAATTAGGTATTATATGATTTTATAGGTTCATAGGTTCATAGGTTCATAGGTTCATAGGTTCATACTAGGCTATCTGCCCAAGGGCATTTATAAGCCTAGCCCATAGTTATTTGGCTTTCGCCACCCCTTTAGTTTGAATAAAACTATGCCTATTATTTTGCTGTGCCTCTGTCAAGCAGTGACACTGAAGTAATCCCTGGGGTATATCTGCAATCTCCCATCCATTGGTCAAGATTCCTCTTGAACAAGGCCAGCGAGGTGCTCTGCCTCACATGTACCGGGATTTTGTTCCACAGCATAGGGAGTCTCTGGGTGATGAATCTGGCCCTCCAGCATGTTCTATTAATAACCGTGTCAAGGTTTAAGTCTCCCACCCTTGTGGTTCTGAGGGATCTAGATTTTTTGAGGTGAAGCATATTCATCAAATCAGGGTTTGACATGGCCTTATATGTCAGGCACAGGTCACCTCTGAGCAAGCGGTATGAGACTGAATAGAGCTGGAGTTCTTTCAGTCGGGCAGCATAAGACATATTTTTGAGACCCTTTATCCTTTTGGTGAGGAACTTTTGGGGCCTTTCCAGCTGCTGCAGCTGTCGCGTCAGATACATTACGAATGGGGCATTGTACTCAATCATAGGTCTAATGAGTGATGAGTACAGGGGGACGATGACCTCCCTTGATCTAGATGTGAATCCCTTCATGATTAGGTGGGCAATGTAGAAGGTTTTCCTAACTAATTTAGCAACATGAGTGTCAAACGAAAGGCTACTGTCAACCTGGGTCCTCAGATCCCTAATGACTTCTTCTGTGCTCAGTGGATTGCCACCTATATGGTAGCTAGGGGTAACCTTGTTTTTCCCGAAGGGTATGACTATGCATTTCTTGGCATTTAACTTTAGGCCATGGCTCTGGCACCAGTTATCCATTTCTGTGAGGCCCTTCTGAAGGATATCTGTGTCAGATGTGTTTTCGACTATGGCGCCCAGTTTGCAGTCATCTGCAAACTTTGTCAGCCATAACCCTCCTGCGTTTGCTTGTACTTCAGAAAAGTAGATGCCAAACAAGAGTGGACCCAGGACTGAGCCCTGTGGGACACCACTTGTGACAGGCTTTGAGTCTGACATGGCTCCAGCAACTCTGACCCTGTGGGTTCTGTCACTTAGCCAGTTTGCAACCCATCTTGTGATGTATGGGTTTACATTCAAGCTGATGAGTTTTTCGATGATACCTGAGTGGGGTATTGTGTCGAAGGCCTTTGCCAGGTCAAGGTAGGCTGTATGGACTGTATGATTTTTTTTAGATGAATTGTATGTATTGTGTTGCATAATAATTTACTGGTGAGTCTTTGTGAATAGATTTATAGAGTAGTGTTTTTGCATGGTTAGTTCTGATACAGTCCAGTTATTTATATGGATGAAAATAGTTAACTTTCATCACATTAAATAATTTTATTAGCTTCTGTGTATTTTTTTATTCTTTTTGGGTACTGGGTGAGCCTGGATTGTTGGTGTTCTTATTTTTTTCCAAAGGCTTGCTCTCTCATTAGTGAGATTTTTTTTACCGTGTCTATACTCCTTAACAAGGATTGATAAACATATGTTAATATAAAAAAATGTATATCACACTAAGGCCACATTTTTGTTGATGTTGGGATCTTACACTTTACTTTTGCGTTCACAAACACACACACACACACACATACAGACACATTACATCTTAAGTCACACAAACTCAGAGAAAAGGACAAGTTTAAATTGAAAAATGTACCTTTCTCTGTTTATTGAGTAAGCAGCATCAGAAAGTGAATTACATACATACCAATTTTGTTAAAAATATGAAAACTTTAACAAAACTAATTATGATCAAGCAAATGGCGTACAACAACCCATAGTGTTTCTAAAAATACTTTCATACAAATAGCTAGCATGCTAAACAGAAAGTGAACTGAAACATAAGCTGACTCTTTAGTAAATGAATGTCACACAAAGTACAATAAAATTAAATTACCTAAAATCTATAACATAAAGCATACATAAATCTTTGAAATTAAAATTGGTGGAAAAATTACATGGAGAAATGGGTAAATGGCAGACTTACTTGTATTATTATATGATTGGTCAATGCCGTACTTATCTGAAAACCTCCTATTTGTTTGTGGTAGGTGGAAAAGTATCATGCTACTATTCAATCAGTTATTAACTTTTTACTAAACCTAATAAATCACCTGATACTGCTGTAAAATATATACATGATGTCTGTCTCATATTTGTGATTTATGACATACTATAAATAAACATGGATTTCCTCAAGTTTTTTTATCAAAGGTATGAGTCCCATGTATAGTAATCCTTCCACTTCTGTCAAGGCCAACAATACAATATTATCAACCTCTTCTACTGAAACAGGCAGTAGGCAACTTTAGCCACTTTCTTCTTTGTTGCTTTCATTAATCACTGAAACCATGCACACAGTCTAAGGAATTCATAAGAAATTAATGGATAGAAGGGAGTACAAACAGAATCCTAGCAAAAACAAATAATTTGATGGTGACTGACTTATACTTATAACCAACCCAGTAAAAAAAATATTAAGTACTACACGAACTACACTGAATTTATTTCAATGAGTGTCAGGTTTCCAAAGCCAACCTTTCTAAAGATAAATATTACTTAGGTGCAAATCAACTAAAGGATTTGGAGCAAGAGGTTTGTACTTATTCATCTTACAATTCTTATTTCTGATTAAAAGGCAAATTAAATTATATGAATCTTAAATATACAGTGATCTTTTCATATGTGCTCATATTTAGAAGTAATACAAATTATCCGAACTGGGTACAATAAATTATTTTACTATGACTTTTGACCAAAATCACTTGTGATTTAAGACATATTTCAGTGCTTCAATACAATTACAATAAATAGTTGTATAAAATACAAAAATGAGTTCTATCCAGTACATAAAATTCCTCAACATAAGATTTATTGGACATTAATTCTACAGATGGTAATCAGACATTAAGAAATGATACTTTAAATGTAACCAAAAGAATGGAAATGCGGGCATGAATTAAATCATTTGCGTATCCTCAGTTTAATAAACATGTTATCTAATTTTGCACAGAGAAGTAATCATAAAAATTGAATTCTATTCCCAGAAAGATTAAATTCACTTGAGGTAATTAAACTTCTCTCCCTCTTTACCCTTGTCTGTCGCACCACCCATACATTCTTAAAAGTTCTTCTTTCAAAACATTGAGTACAAACAGGTATAGAAACTCAAAGAAACATTTAATAAACAATTTCATTTAGAAACCTTTTTTACTGATTTACAGAAAGGTTTACCGATTTACAGAAAACGTTTAACATTAATCTATAGGAGTTTATGCAGTATTTACTACTGCAGAAGTACAACGTGTGAATGCGATACTTTGCATTTAGCCCATACTAAAGATTCATTTCTACTAAAAGAAATAAATGCAATTAATATAAAGCTTTTTAGAAGAACTAAAACATGGAATACTGGAATAAATGGAATATAGATTTAAATAAAGCATTTTCTTCAAATCAAATTCCTTTAATAAATTGCATTAAAAATATCCATGCAAGCAAACCATAAAATTCCTTTAACTTTACTAAAAGCTCTGTATAAGTATATGTTTCAGTTTTGCCTTTTTATTTCAGGAACAGTGTTAAAAAGAAATAGGTTTGTGGCCCATTCTCAGTGAAAGCATGAGGAAGAAAGTTCTGTGTATCGACAACAGATAAATATCACTTAGTCAGGATAAGAATACTCAAAACTAAAATACCTTATATTAAATGTAATTGTATTATCACAATGTCACAGTGGTAACATTATTTTATATTTAATAATCTGAGGTTATGCAAGCTTGGAGACAAGGGAAAAGGTATTAAGCAAACATAAAAATCCCCTTTTTCCTCTTCTCTGGTTGCCATGGCCTAAAAAGAAAGGACAGCATCTCTGGCAAACCAAGTTCAAATGCACTAAAATGTTATCAACATAAGGAAGTGATCTTACTTCTACAATATTATGTACTATGATAAAAAGCCACATAAGCACTTGTAGCTAGCCTCATAGCCATTCTTGTGTAGGGATAACAAGTACTTAAGTCACTAGGATAACAACTCAGTAGTAACAAAGGAATATCAATAATTACTGAAATAGTTTTATTTTTATTATATTTGCATTTGTTTTCCAGGATAGAGCACTGATCTCCATAGACTTTTTTCAGGCTCAGCCTGGGAGTAGTATCTAGTTAAGTGACTTACTCAAAGTCACACAGTTAGGCAATGGAGGCTTTGGGAATCAAACCTTGCACTTTAGAGGACTAATAGGGTAATAAGGTATAATTAAATTTAATGATTAGATAATGACAAGCATGGGCAACACAGTGGTAAAGTGGTTAGCATTGTTACCTTACAGCAAGAGATTCTCAGCTGGGTTTCCTTCTGTGTGCAGCCTGCATATCCTTCTTGTGTTTGCTTGTTTTGTTTTTCTGGGCAATTAGGTTTCCTCCCACCTCCAAAGACAAGCAGTAAAGTGATGGTGTGTCTAAATTTTCCCTGCTTTTGAGTATGAAGTGTGTATATAATGTGAAAGAAAGGACTGGCAATCTACTTCCATTTTCCACTTTTCTAGTAAACACCGTGAAAAGGCTGTTTATGGAGTCACTGTAAAAGTCATACATGACTTATGAACTTGGATGGATGGAAAGACAAACATGAAAGGGAAACAGAAAACACATTTCTTTTTCATTACTATACCTTGGAGGAATGAATAATCAGTTAACCCTATACTGCTGCCACTATTGATAATCGTTTCCCACTATATTTTCTTTTGTTTGGAGAATAAATAATTTATGTCCATTTAGGTGGCTCAGTAAGATGAGCAATAAGGGACTCCCATCATATCTATAGATAAATTTCCCTTAATATATATAGATAAACTGCTGCTAACATTTTATGTTGACTGGCAAATAATTTGTCAGATCATAATTTGCATTTCTTATCGTTGTCAACCTGCATTAAAGGATCACTGTTGCTAGAATGTAATAGCTCTGAACTGTATTTTAATCTCTAATCATTACTATTAAACTGATTTCAAAGTAAAATCTTGGACAATCTCTGCATAATAATGTGAAAACTCACTTTATTTCACTTTAGTCAGGTAATGATTTTTTTTTTATTTAGGTAAATAAAAATGTACCCATGTTATATGTTAAGCAGATTTACCTTCAGGTTTATAGGTTCATAGGTGTGTACTAGGCTAATGGCCCTGGAGCCTTTACAAGCCTAGCCCACATGATTATCCTGGTATTGTGCCACCCGACCTTAGTTCCCACTGCCTATGTTGAGTAGAGCCATTGGAGTGATCCCCAGAGTGAATTTTCTATTTCCCATCCACTCATCAAGATTTCTCTTGAAGAGAGCCAGTGAGGTGCTCTGTTTGACATGTACAAGAAGTCTATTCCACAGCATGGGCTGCATCTGGGTTATGAACCTGTCCCTCCAGCTTGTTCTGTTGATTGTGGTAATGAAGTTGAGGTCTCTGGAGCATGTGGTGCGGCTTTGTAAATCAAGTAGACGTCACCTTTCCAGTTGTTGCAGGTGTCTAGTGAGGTACATGCCAAATGGGGCATTGTAGTCAATGATTGGCCTAATGAGGGAAGACTTGAGGGAGACAATGACCTCTTTCTTCCTGGATGCAAAACCCTTAGTAATGAGATGTGCCACATAGAAGGACTTTCTGACCACAATGGCAATGTGGCAGTCAAAAGAGAGGTTGATGTCAACCTGCGTTCCCAGATCTCTTACAACTCCTTCTGTGTTCAGTGGACTACCATCGATGTGGTAATTTATGGGAACCAGGTTTTCCCAAAGGGGATGATTACACATTTTTTGGCATTGAGCTTAAGGCCATGGTTCAGACACCAGTCGTTGGTCTCAGTGAGGCCTTTCTGTAGGATGTCAACATCACTTGGAAAGTTAATAATAGCTCCCAACTTGCAATCATCTGTGAACTTTGTCAGCCAGAGTCCCTTCATGTTGGCCTGGACTTCAGAGAGGTAGATTCCAAACAGAAGAGGACCCAGGACCGAACCCTGCGGAACTCAATTCATGACAGGTTGGCAGTCTGATTTGGAGTCAGCTACTTTCACACTGTGGGTTCTATCTGTTATCCAGTTTGCAACCCACCTAATGATATAGGGGTTGATGCCTAGCTTAGTGAGTTTTTCTATGATTCCTGAGTGGGAAATGGTATCAAAGGCCTTGGCCAGATCAAGATAGGCAGTATGAACTACCTTACCTTTATCCACAGCTCTGGGGATTGACTCAAAAAAGTTGACCAGGTTGAGCAGGCATGATCTGCACTTCAGAAAACCAAACTGTGTGGGATCCAGAGTTTGGAGATTCCCTATATCCTTGTTTATTAGGTCGATGATGATGCATTCAATAGCTGTGCATATCAGACTCATCAGGCTAATGGGGTGATAGTTCCCAGGGTCTGTAGTCACTCCTCCTTTGTGGAGAGGGATGACTGTAGCAGTGCGCCATTCGATAGTGACAAAGCCTGAAGTGAGGCTGTGATTGAACAGGGCACACAGGTGTGGTGCCAGTTCACTCTGTAGTTCATGTAGAACACAGCCAGGGATGTTGTCAAGTCCCATAGAAGCTGTATTCTTGGCCTTGGACAGTGCTGTTTTAACCTGTGCAGCAGTAATAATGGGTACCTGGCAATCTACTGGTATTGTGATTGGTCCTTTGGTGGGCGAGAGAGGGGTAAAGTTGGCACTGAATCTGTCGGCCAGTATATTGGCAATATCTGTTGGCTCAGTATGGGAGGTACCATTGTGCAGTAGCTCAGAGCAAATCTGGGTATTGTCATGGAGATTCTTTACATAACTATAGAAGGCCTTGTGGTTGTATTTACTATCTGCTGCAATTCTGTTTTCATAGCTAGCTTTAGAGGATTTGATGAGAGATCTCAACTTTTTGAGAGGCTGATAAAGGAGTTTTTCCAATCTTGGGATTTCACTTTGTTCCTTATCAGTTTCCTCCTTCTATTGTAGAGTTTGTTTATGGCAGGAAACCACCAGCATGGCTTCCTTTTTTTGGAGAAGAGCTCTTGGATCTATTGGGCATGGTGAGATCCATGCATTTGTGTACGTGTTCATACAGTGTATTGGTGTATGATTCGGCGGTCATGCAACTATTCTCCATTTACCTGGGTGCCATGAAGTTAGCCATCTCTGTTTTTAGGAGTCCAAAGTTAGCTTTGGAGAAGTTTTTCATGGTGGTTACCTTTGCGGGGGAGAGAGGGATGTGCATTTCCAAGGTGATTAGTTTGTGGTCGGATCTAACCAGGGAGGAGTTGACTACTGGTGTAGAGCAATGGTCGCCAATGTTAGTAATGACCAGGTCAAGGATGCTGCTACCTCTAGTGGGGTTAAGAATGAGCTGGTCCTGAACATTGGAATTAATGAATTCCAGGAAACGTTGGACAATTGTATTGGTACATGAGTAGTTTTCCCAGTTAACGAAGGGGTAGTTGAAGTCGCCCAGTATGAAAGTGTTAGGTTGAACCCTAATATTCTCCAGGGTGCTTAGGAACATGGAGTGTGACTCTTGGGACATGGTTGGGGACCTGTAACAGGTGACGACCTGAATTGCTATCTTACCCAATGTTAGCTGCACCTGAAGTATCTCTGATGCGTTATGTTGGGCTACCAGTCTGGAGTTGTGCGCATCCTTTATGAATACGGAAACACCACCACCTTTGGAGCTTCAGTCCGAGTTCTGGGGCTGAAAGGTGTGGAATGAGTTATAGTCTGGTAGTTCAGGGATGCTTTCTGTGGGTCCCTATTATTTTAGCAAATGCAATGACTTGCGAATGCTGTTTAGTCGAACGTCATTACACGAAATGGCAAAATACCAAAAGCACAGAACAGTGATTTTTTTTCAAAGGAAAAATTCACTGGGCCATTTTCGAAATGTTGCCATTTTCTCCACTGTGGTGCGATCTCGGAGTTGGTATATTTAAGTAGGGGGTGGGGCAAAGCCCCCCCACTTTATTTTGTATTTTGATTTTTTTTTCCCCCCGGGACAAAAACCACTGATTCTTGTGTTCGACATTTTAGGTTTTCAGGGATTGTGGTTCAGTTGTATAGCATTTGCAATGCAGTGCATTCGCTTATATAATATAGACCCCTTTCTGCTGCCTTGAACCAGGTCTCTGTTACAGCACAAATGTCGATATTCTCCATTTTAAGGAGTGCTTTGAATGAGTGCATTTTGAGATTTATACTTCTAGCATTGAGCAGCATGACCCTCATATTGCATTTTTTTGTAGCTGTTATGGTGGTAATTTGGTCTTTTGTACGCCGCCTAAAAAAGGCACTATAGGAGTGGCAAGATCCTTGGCCAGTATCCGGAAGCCCAAGGGTAACAGATGCAGGCCATCTCTTGCAAAGCATCGAGGTCTGTCAATCATGTCATCCCAGGCAGACAGATACTGGATCCACTTAGAATGACACCAGAAACTTAGCCAATTGTTGAAATCAATTATTTTCTGCTTGTACTGTGGTATCATTCTGGGTGATGGTTGAAGGCTGCTCAGGGCTAGGGTCATACCTGCCTGGGCTACATAATCCGAGAGCTCCTCTATGTCTCTTTTCATGTAGTCCAGGGAGGTATGTCTCAAGTCATTCACACCCACATGTATAATAACAGAGTCATATTTGTGCCTGTTGTTGAGGAACCTGAGTGCGTGCATTATGTGGCAGATCCTAGCAACTGACAGGCAGCTGACTGTTACTTTCTCCTTATTCAACCTAGTGAGTAGGACATCAGCATGACTCACTATCGAGTCACCTGTTTCTAGTGTGTTGGGCATGCTGTTTTGCCTTAGGGGCTTTGGTTGAGTGGCACACTGTTTAGGAGAGTTATGTGTCTCAAGATTAGTGTTGTATTGTGGTGGTTGAGTGCATTTCTGCCTTGGGGGGGTCTCTGCTGTTTGGGTACATTTTTATTGAGAGCATCCATGAAGGTGGGTGTGTGGCTTGTGTTTTTATGTGAAGGCAGCACTGGTGTGTGTTCTGGAGGATTATATGTTCCTTGTGGTATGGTGCCAATGTTGACCTTCTCCTCTTGGCCAGCTATTCCCATCTTGGCTGGAGGCTGTGTGCCTTCCAATTTGGATATATCTCGCAAGTCTGAATGTTGGGAGGTAAGAGGAGAGGGTTGCCAGTGTACATGAGGCAGTTTCTACATTTCCTCAGGATGCTCAGGTTCACCAGATTAATAGGAGAAAGCACAGGGAACTGACCTTTAAATATGCCTGGAGGGGTGGGCATTAATAATAAGTACTGGAGCTGTTTCCTTGTAGAACATTTAGTGCTGGTATCACTTTTATGTACTACAGTGATTGCTACAAGATGTCTGGTAAAGTGCTAGACTAATAAATTAGTAAAAGTGCTGGAGAGGAGAGAACTAGCAGATCTAAGGGAAAAATTGAAGAGCAGACTTTTTGGCGCCACTCAGAAGCTTACAAACAGTCCTGAATACAGCAAATCTGTATCTGGATTAGACTAGTTACAGGAAAGGTTGGATGGGCTTTTGGGTTATTTTGGGTATTATGTTTAAATTATTTACATAATTGTTTATTTATTGTCATTATGTCTGTTGATAATTGTTGTTACATTTTCACTGCTATTTAATCTTTATGTTTGAATCATATCTATAGACATGCTTGGCTTAGATATTCAGATAGTAAATATTTTTGTAGTAAACTTGCATGATAAAAATGAATGCGTGTATCTCCAATGATCTTCTGCATCTCCAGTGAATATCTGAAGTTTTAAAGAAAGCAGGGCCTTATGTAGATAAGCCACATATCTTACGTGAACTTGAGTCCTTGAAATTGTTAAAAGTACTTCACTACATTACTGCTGGAATGATATTTTATATGAACTCACTTTCTTCTAATAGTTAACTTAGTTTTCATGTAACTGATGAATTTATTCTTTCCAAATTCAGTTATTTCTCGCAGCATTTAGCCACTGACCCAGGATGTGGCAGAATACAATAATGCACCAGACCACCAAACCTGCTTATCCAAACAGATAAAGAAGGAAACAACAAGTGAATAAATAATAATTTGTATTAAAATATGAAATATTGGACATTCATCCATATGTTCTCTTCCTTCATTCCTCAAAGTATTGCAGATAGGCTTCATTGTTTTGAAAGTCTGAAATGCTCTAAACTAAATTGTTTTGGAGGGTGTTTGTACTTTGCATGTGTAATGTGTGAACATTTACTTTTTTAGTCTTAAGCAAGTAATATAGATATGACTAGTTCAGGTTTTTAATATGGCAGGTAATTCACCAAAAAGTTATAAAAATGCTTCAGCCAGCCCTAGCTCTGACAGAAATGAACTGAATTTGATTAATGGTGTAGACACCTGCATTGCATTGAAGCAGAGTTTAAAAGAATGAAGAGGCCGTGTCTGTTCACTATTGCTGGAGGCAGTATCTAGGGGATGTTCTAGGACACACAAGTACAAACAGATATAGTCGGTGAATTTACTGCATTCTGCCAGCAGCCTGATCTTACAGAGAAAAACGGGCATGTCTTTGGGAAGGAATCAGCATTTAAGTCATGTTTTTCCCCTGAGAATGCCATTGCATGCCTTTTCATTATATCACACAGCTTGTCAAAAAGAGATAGAGCCAAAGAGCAATACAACGGTTTCTTGCCTGGTCTTTTCCCACTCATGGCGCATGTTGGTGTACTGCCCATATGAAAACAAACAGTGTCTTGGCAAACTCCAGTGTATAGGTCTCTCCCAAAAAGGGTACCCTCCTAGAACAAGGCACACTGGGAAAGAGCATGCATTGGAGGTATACCAGAAGATGAGACATTTAAGAAGCTGCTGACTGAGAAACCTGAAATCCATGGTAGTAGTTACAAAAAGCATGAAAAAATATTTTTGATGAGTTAATAAGCTGTTGGGCTTTTTCCGTGAAATCCAGCTCACTAGTCCTTTGAAAGCTACTTTCAATGAATACAACTTTGTCACCATCCCTCACTGTTGTGTGACTGCAAAGTTAGTAAATATAAGGGGGGGGGTGAAAGTGGCTTTCAACTGACTTGTTGCAATGAAATGGGCCTCATGCAATGGCTTCATATGAATCCACTGGCATATAGATATCTCTTTGTCAATTTCGGTAAGGACAGTGTAATCTATTAACATAAGACTAAATCTTCCTTACTAAATATCACATCCATAACATTTATTGCATTCTTTACTGTCATTAGTTTTATTTCTGTAGTGCCAGTCACAAAAAATGCAGATATATGTTCACATGTAGAACAGATAGTCATTTCTTTAACTGAGATCAAATACTTATTTCAGGAGTGAAAGACCATTTCAGACTTAGTTAAATGGATGAATACTGGCAAGTAACACATTACTGAGGTTGGAAGAAAATGCTATAAACTTCTGAAGTTAAAAATATGTGTTTTACCAATTAAATGCATTAGTTTACTTTATTAGTTTAGCAAAAGAAAATTATATTGTTTTAGCCTGTGTTACATATTTATTGCATTTTCTTGCTGTTTGTTGCAAAAAAACAAAACAATTTTCCTTGTTTCCCATCTTTCCTGACCTAGAGTAGTCCAAATACAGGCTTTGCTCTATTCTGGACTTTTGGAAAGTTCCTGTGTTGCCCATTTCTTTTCTTGGATAAAGAGAGGCTTCTTTGTTCACCAGTGGCAGTTGGGAGCTTAGAGCAGCCTATCTATCCCTGGAAGAGTGTTCCCAGCACAAGAATCTGGTAGTCTATTGGCCATTTTGGGCCAATTTCTAGCATTTTCAAGTCCCCCCTGTATAAAACCCACTTTAGCGCGGCTTTGCGCGATTTTGCGCATACCGCAGCATCGGGCAACGCCACTTAATTGGGTTTAAACCATTCTCGGCTCCACAAAGTCTGCTCTTCACTTTTTCCCTTAGAACTGATCTAGTTCTCATAATAAACACCCTATTCCTACTCTAAAGCCTGGCACTTGCTCACTAAAGCAATTATATAAGTCAGCACTAAAAAATTAAAAGCACTACACCCTCACAAACTCCCCTTGAATACCTTGTTCCCCATTGGCCCTTTTTTCAATTATAAAGGAATTCCCAATACTATTCTAGCATGTCCAAAGGTCAGTTGTCAATCTCCTCTCTGGTCCAGCTGGTGAATATGGGAATCTTGAAGCAATGTTACAACTGCCTCATGTACACAGACAACCCTCTCCTCCTCCCAACAAATTCCAACACATGTGAGAGATGCAACCATATAGCCAAACTGGAGGCTAAGCTCTCTCAACTCAGTACTGGCATAACCAATCAGGAGGAGAAGGAAACCACACTCACTACAGTTCCAGTCTCACATAGACCTACCACGATAGCAAACCAAACACATAAACACACAAAAACATACTCGGATGCTCTAAATAAAAATCTGCCTAAGCAACAGAGACCTCCAAAGCAGACACCCAAGCAACCGCTACCCCAAAACAAAACACGTGCAACACATAGCTCACAAAGCCAGTGTGCCGAACAGTCACAGCCCTTAAGGCTAAACAACACACCTGATACACTTGTAATAGGTGACTCTATCGTCAGGCACACTGATGTCCTGCTCACCAGGCTGAACAAGGAGAAGGCATGGTATGCTGCCTGTCGGGCTCTAGGATCCGCCACATAACACAAGCACTCAGGTCACTCCAAGGCAAGTACAAATATGACTCAGTCATTGTCCATGCTGGTGTGAATGACCTGAGATGTACCTCCCTGGACTACATGAAAAGAGACATAGAGGAGCTCCCTGAGCATGTAGCCCAGGCCGGTATTACCCTGACCTTGAGTAGCATCTTACTCTCACCAAGAATGATGCCACAATATGAAGACAAGATGATCAATTTCAACAATTGGCTTAAGTATTGGTGTCATTCAAAAGGGATCCAATGCCTGTCAGCCTGGGATGACATGCTCGACAAGCCACGATGCTTTACTAGGGACAGCTTGCACCTGTCACCCCTGGGCTTTCGGATATTGGCAAAGGCTCTTGCCACCCCCATAGTGCCTTTTTTAGGCAAGGCTCAAAAGATAAACCCACCTGCATAGGTATCACAAGGGATAAGAAACTAAGAGTAATGCTACTCAATGCCAGAAGTCTAAACGTCAAGATGCACGCACTCAAAACTCTCGTCAGCATGGAGAACATCGATATCTGTGCAGTAGCAGAAACCTGGTTCAAGGCTCCCGAGAGCACCCCAGCACTACCAGGTTATACCTCATACTGTGTTTTTTGGCCCCAAAACATGGACAGAACCACAAAAGGAGGGGGGAGTATCAATATTCGTCAAAGGTACCCACACCTCCAGGTTGGTGGCACAGCACGAAGCATCAGAGACTATCCATGTGCAACTAACAGTGGGTAAAACTGCCTTCCAGTTTATAGCCTGCTACAGACCACCCTCCAAAACCCAGGAACCCCACTCGGCCTTCCTGAGAACACTGGAAAATATGAAGGTCTCTCCAAACACCATTATATTGGGTGACTTCAACTACCCAAACATAGACTGGGAGCATTACTCTAGCTCCAACACCCTAGCCCAAAGGTTCCTAGAATTTATAAACTCAAATGCTATGGAACAGCTTGTTACCACTCCCACAAGAGGGGAAAACATACTGGACCTGATCATCACCAACATGGGGACTCTATGCTCCAGACCAGAAGTGTATCCCTCACTGGTAAGATCAGACCATATAATCTCACTAGATATTCACATCCTGACCCCAGCCCCTGCCCAGAAAACCACAGTGAAAAACTTCTCTAAAGCAAATTTCACACTCCTCAAAACCGAGGTGGAATCCTTCAAAGCCCCCGGGCCTGTGGAAAATATGGCCCAGACCACAGAATCCTTTATAAACGCATCCTATGAACACTTTTAGGAATGCATGGATCATGCAATCCCAAACAAAACCAAGACCCAATCCTCCACAGGCAGGCGTCCTGTCTGGTGGATCCCAGCCATAAACAAACTATACAATAGAAGGAGGAAGCTACTACATGATACAGCAAAATCCCAAAAAGGGAAGGCATCTCTGATCAGTATTAGCAAAAAACTATGGGCATTCATAAAATCGTCTAAGGCCAGCTTCGAGAGAAATATTGCACAGGACACTAAGGATAATCACAAGGCTTTCTTTAGTTATGTTAGAAACCTGGGTGGGAATTCCCAGATATGCTCAGAATTAGTCCAAAATGGCAAAAAATACACCGAACCCACAGACATTGCCAACATCCTAGCTGACAGGTTCAGCGCAAACTCCCCCCCCCTTCCCCACCAAAAGGGCAAATATCTATCCCAGCAGAGTGATGCCCCCCTGACATCTCAGATGCTCAGGTAAGAGCCGCCCTCTCCAAAGCAAAAAACACAGCATCAATGGGACCAGACGGTGTCCCAGGCTGCATCCTACATGAACTCCAAGAAGAACTAAACCTAAACATAAAACTACTGTTCAATCTCAGCCTTACTACAGGATATGTACCCAAAGAGTGGAGTACAGCTACAGTGGTCCCTCTCCACAAAGTTGGTGCCTCAATGGATCCTGGAAACTATCGCCCCATAAGCCTGACTAGCTTGGTCTGCAAAGCTATGGAAAGGATCACCATGGACCTCATAAATAAAGATATTGGGGACCTACAGACACTAGATCCTACCCAGTTCGGCTTTGTTAAGGGCAGATCCTGCCTCTTAAACCTGGTTGATTTCTTTGAAACAGTCACCAAGGCCATTGATGAGGGGAAAGTGGTCCACACAGCCTACCTGGACCTCGCAAAAGCCTTCGATACAATACCCCACTCAGACATTAAAGATAAGCTCACCAGCTTAAATATAAACCCCTATGTCACTAGATGGGTTGCAAACTGGCTCAAGGACAGAACCCACATGGTTAGAATTGCTGGAGCCATGTCAGACTCCAAACCAGTTACAAGTGGCATCCCACAAGGCTCAGTCCTGGGACCTCTCTTGTTCGGTATATATTTCTCGGAGGTACAGGCCAACACGGAAGGACTGTGGCTGACCAAGTTCGCAGATGACTGCAAACTGGGCAACATAATCAACTCTCCAGCCGACACAAGCATCCTACAAAAGGGCCTCATAGAAACAGACAACTGGTGCCAGAGCCATGGCCTCAAGCTAAACGCCAAAAAGTGTATAGTCATCCCCTTTGGCAAAAACAAACTGCCCACAAATTACCACATAGATAGTAATCCATTAAGTACAGAAGAAGTAATTAGGGACCTGGGGACCCAAGTTGATAGCAATCTCTCATTCGACAACCACGTGGCCAAAGTGGTTAGAAAATCATTTTATATAGCCCACCTAATCATGAAGGGATTCACATCTAAATCAGGGGAGGTCATTGTGCCTCTTTACTCATCCCTCATCAGGCCCATAATTGAATACAATGCCCTTTTGGGATGTACCTTACCAGACACCTGCAGCAAATGGAAAGACCCCAAAAGTACCTCACCAAGAGGATCAAAGGGCTCAAATAGATGCCATATGCTGCCCGGTTAAAGAAACTCCAGCTCTACTCAGTGGCATACCGCCTGCTCAGAGGCGATCTGTGCCTGACGTATAAAGCCATGTCCAACCCGGAATTAATGGACATGCTGCACCTCAGAAAATCCAAATCTCATCGAGCTATGCACTCGAGAGACTTGAACCTCAGCACTGAAATAAATAGGACATGCTGGAGGGACAGATTCATAACCCAGAGGCTCCCTTCACTTTGGAATAATATCCCAATCCAGGTTAGGCAGAGTCCCTCATTGACTGTCTTCAAGAGGAATCTTGATGAGTGGATGGGAGATCGTAGATTTACTCCGGGTATTACTTCTGTGTCACTGTTAGACAGATGCACAGTATACTAACCTCGAAAAAGGGCATAGCAAAATTCATTTTAAAATGGATGGTGAAAGCCAAACACACTCTGGCTAGGCTTGTAAATACCTGTGATGAAAGATGATTTTTCAGAGCTATGGCAAACAATTCTTTTTTAGGCACAAAAATGCTTTCTAGCTTGTATCTTTAAAGTAACAAGGATTATGTTCTTGAAGTGATAAGAATAAATTATCATAGTGTCAAGTGTAAGAGAAATATATTATAAAATAGTAAAGTTGCTCTGCTGTTTTTAACAAATTAAACATAGAATCTTGATAATCTTCCAGCATTTCAGACCACATTTTCATTTTATCTCTTACAAAAGCTGGTCACACAAAAACAGTACTAGAAGTTAAAATGATTCTTACCTTGAAGATGACTTGAAGATGATTTGAAGTGTTTATAGGGAAAACACTGTTACAGACAGTATCACCCAGCGACGGCTTTGGAAATCATAACGAGGAAGCATTTGGCACCACTTATAATATCTAAGGCCGGGATGCCAGGAAATGGAAATATTGTTTGCAAAATGTCCATCAAAAAAGTGTATACTGCCATTGTCATTGCAAGGAGCTTGTGCATATTGGTTACACTGTGAGACCACAGTGCTGACCAGATACTTCAGAAAAAGTTTATATAAGCAGTATTGTACAAGCCAAACAGCCTTGTAGCTCAGTGTTTCACAATGACCTCTCTGTCACGGATGTCAAGTTCTCTGTGCAAACTGAACAGTTAACACCATAGATCAGCTACAGCAGCTTCCCTGTGTGGATGCAATGAAGTATTGGCAATTCACATGCAATACTTTACATTAAGCAATATTTCCCCATTTGCTCAAATGCTGAAACTATCATATAGACCACAACCCTCCCCCACCTGAAATTACCACAAAATCAGGTTGCCAGATACAAAGACACGTTGAGTGAATGGCAGTTAAGCCAAGCCATTGTGCGGCTTAGTGCAACATGTTATGATGCTTAATTAATTCAGAAAGGCTAGAGCTGGAGCCCTCTTTCTGACTCAATGAGCTTGAATGAGTTGAAGCTGTTGACCATAATGATTCCCATTGCCAAGTTCCACTTCTGAGTTTTTGAGTCCCTTCCCTATACGTATAAGTTGTAATTACATTTTATTAGCTGAAATTGATGTTTTGCATGCAGCATATCCTACAATTGTGAGTGCATATTCCATATACCCATTTTCATTTGACACTTTCTGCATCTCACTTACTCTGCATTTACATTTTTATAAGATATATCCCATTGTTCACTCTGCATACATTATTCTAGTTTCTTATTCTTCCCGTGTCTTCTTCTGTTTCATCTTTTTATCTCTACCCTCATCCAGCAATATATTTTCCATACAGTCAGTGCTATCCTTGTCTAACAAAATGTCTGTAGAACAGTTCACAGATCTGCAGATTTCCAGCACGCATCTTTAAGCATTGGACTCTGCTGCCTCATAAATTAAAACCGGGGTTAATGGACATTTTTAAAAACATACAAATGATCTGAGTATTACTGCAGATTCTTCAGTGCTCCATGAATTTGTATAATGAATGAATGAATGAATGCCCAAATGACCTCTTTGAAGGCAATGACAGCTTTTTCAGATGTAAACATTTAAATAAATGTTCCAAATAGTTTAGGTACTTTCACAAGTGCTTTAATAGTCTGAACGCTTAATATAACAAATGTATTAGGTGTTTTTTGGCGTTTAGCCAAATATCACACGTGCTCATAAAACATATCGGAATAAATGTTCTGAGAACTTATACAATTATTTATACAAGTATGCAAATGCTATCAAATTTTATTTTATAACTGGTCCAAATAACTTAAAATTTAGAGAAATTTTCATTAATGTTTACAAATTTTCTCAGCGTTTGTAAAAAAGATCCAAATCTTCTGAATATTTATATAAACTAGCAAAATACTCTTAGCATTTGCACAAATGCTGTCAATATTTCTGCAATGCTCAAAATATTTTTAGAATTTGTACAAATAATTCAAATTACTTAGCCAAATTTTCTATGTGATCTGAACACTTTAACTGAATTTCAAACAAAACAAATGAAACATTTATATTACACATCTGGTTCCTTACTAAATCTACTAAATGGGTACATAAATCAGTGTATCACTTTGACTAACAAACTGCAAACTCAGTAGATCCTAAATATAATGAAGCATTCTGACCATTTTTTATCTACATTGTAAATGCACCTGTAAATCATTAAATGCAGTATATGTTTTTTCATGAGATAATAATTCCTGCAATATGACAACTTCTTCCTAGTAGCATAATATTGGTATATATATATATATATATATATATATATATATATATATATATATATATATATATATATATATCTTCAGTGAGAGAGAGAGAGACAGTGAGACAGGGAGAAAGAAACAAGGTGATATGATATACACACATATGTATAGATATATATATATATATATATATATATATACACACACACACACACACACACACACACACACACACACACACAGTTATATAAATGTTAATATTTATGTATAGTTATCATAGCCTTGTGTTACCTTAAGGCCTTTGTCAACTGTATTAGAAACTAGTAACCAACAATCCTGTACTGAATTGGACTGTCACATCACCTCCTTTTCTAATAACCCCCTCCCCATAATCTGCCCCCACACACACACCGTTCCAGCAATTCTATACTGAACTTATCTATAATTGTACCTCCTTCTCTGACCCCAAGGATATTGCTAACATTCATGTAGAAAATTTTCCTTCCATCTTCACCCCCTCCAATAACCCCGCACCACTATCCCAATAATTCTATGTTGAACTTACCAGTAATTGTACCTCCTTTTCTGTGCTAATATTTTTGTAGACAACTTCTGTTCTATGTAAGAAAAAAAGCCCAAAAAGCAGAAATTAAATAAAACTAAAAACTAAAAATCCACCACGTAGCTCAAAGGTGATCCACTCTTTCTTAAAAAACAGTCTTTAGTAGCATAAAAACTTTTTATTCGCTTTCGTCACAACAGACTTCTTCATAACAAATAACTTAAACACCTTGCCCCTCTTTTTATACAAAACCCCACAAATACATTAAACAATTTCAAAAATCCAGACACAAGAAAACCAAACCAATCAGTAATCACAATTTCAGTCTTTGCCCATTTAAAAAACACTTTATGTTAATAGTGTCATTTAACTCCGGGAAAATATCTGCTCCCAACTTTAGCTGCCATATAGTTTCCTTTTGTTCTACTTTTACTTTATAGTCTCCGCCCCTCAAATCACTGGGAACTTGTTCTAAAACAAAAAAGAGGATTTTTTACTTCCTGAACAGCTTATTCTAAGTTTGTACAAGGCATTGCTCATATTTTTACTCTGTATTGCATACAAATGTTCACTAATTCTCTTTTTTAATGTCCTAACAGTTATTCCCTATATAGTAACAATCACAATGGCTACAGACTGCAATATAAACTATGCCTTCAGATAGACAGTTAAATACACCATTTACTGTAATAGTTCTACCCATGTATTTCAAATGTATAAAATGATCCTCTAAAATAAATCTACAGACTCTGCATGTTCCACACTTATACATCACATTGTTTCAATCAGAGGTCATTCCAGCTTGTAAAACAGTATTGGAATCATGCTTTAATTTCTTTTTTATATTATAATTATTCTTAAAAACAAACTTTGGACTAGCCCCAATAACCTTACTTAGTTCCGTGTTCCCCTCTAAAATCCGCCAATTTTTCTTAATTATGGAGCAAATGTCAGTATTATTAATGGTCATATCCAAACAACATATTGTGTTAAAATCTATAGTCTTACCTTTGTTCAATACATGGGGAATCCCACCAGTTAAAATTGGTATAAAATTATTATATCTTTTTAATTTTATCTCATGTGCTGTTTTTTCTAAATAATCTTTCCCATAACCTCTATCAATGAACATGGAAATAATAAAATCTATCTCTTTTTCAAATTCCATATAATTTGTAATAATTCTGGTGGCTTGTATGAATTGTCCTCTTGGAATGTTCTTTTTAATATAGAGAGGATGGTTGCTATTGAAATGAAGATAGTGGTCCACAAAAGTATTTTTTCTATAAACAGTATTACCAAATTTCTGACTCTTATCATCCCAATAAAGGTGAACATCTAAACAATTGACTTTTATCCCTAAATCTACTAAAGTAAACTGTAAAAAATCAGACTTATTGTTCAACTCTCGCAAAAATGTAATGACTTCTTCATGAGTCCCCTCAATAATAAAAATCAAGTCATCAACAAATCTGCTATAGAATACAATGTCAAAAGATCTAATTAATGGTTCGAATATTGCACTTTCCTACCATCCTAACACAAGATTCGCAAACACTGGGGCTGCCGCCGACCCCACAGCAACTGCCTAAATTTGCTTGTATACTTTTTTATTAAAAAGGAAAAGATTATTAGCTAACATTATTTCAAACAGACAACAAAATAAATCTCTTCAGGATTAAATGTCCCTTCTTTTATCAAAAAATTAATTACATTTTTGCGAGAATTGAACAATAAGTCTGACTTTTTGCAGTTTACTTTAGGAGATTTTGGGATAAATGTCAAGGACTTTGATATGAACCTACACACTGGGATTACTGATAAAACTCTCACAACTCAAAAGTAACCAATGCATAGTTTTCAGGATAGGTAATTGGCTATTTGAAAGAACCTATACCATTACAGTGTGGAGCATTTACTCTAGAATGAAAAATGTCACCAGAACTGTCCCACATGGTTCTCTTCAGGGTCTTTTCTTGCTCATTAAAATATGCTTCTCGGACAGGAAAGTGAATATAGAACTGATATCAAAGAGCTGACAACTGCAAACTTGGAGCGGTAATCAAATTTAATTCTGATACTGAAATTCTCCAACAAGAGCTAGAAAAGAATAAATACTTGGTGTAGATGTAGCATAGTTTACTTTTACAACTCTCAAAACACTAACACTTACCATATCATTCCCATAATGTTTCAATGTAAGACACTTTTTCCAAAACCAAGATGGCAATACTGTCCCTATCCCCACCCCATCCCCAATCTAGACCCAAGGATGCTGGTATTTAGCTGTAAGTAGCCAGTAAGGGAAATGACCTACATGGCCAGCCAGGTTCAGTGCAAAAAGCACCTATTGACTAGCAAGACAATGAAAGTGGCTCTGGTACAATGATAGTCTTGTGACAGGTGATAGCAGTATTTATTATGATGGACTAGATCTCATCAGTAGAAACTGACTCCTCTTGTCTTCTCGATGTTATAGAAGGAGACTGAGATCAAAATGCCAGCTACATTTTGGTGGTAATTCTTTTAAAACATTGTTGCTTTTAGGGCTAAATGTTTTGAATGGTGGGTTGTCTTCAGATTTGATTGATGGACACTCACAGATCATTAATGAAGCAGCTGAGGTAATCACTGAAGAGAAAGCAAAAACAATACTACTTAACACCTCAAAAACGAAAACTATGCTTTTCAGGACCTCCCCTAAAAGGAAAAAGAACCCCAACTCACTTCTTATTCTTGATAACTTTAATAATGACATTGAGCAGGTTAACACCTTCAGACATCTAGGAGTCTAGCTTTATCCCTCATTTAACTTAGATCATCATCTTGAAAATGCCCAAAAAAGATAAACTTGCTATTGTTCTGGATCAACAACCCCTCCTTTTTCCTCTCCCATCCAACAAGATATGCTATTGGCAAAGGGATTCTGCTAATCCAGTTTGATTACTGCCCAGCTCTACTGCCTCCAAAAGGAACTCTACCACCATCCAAACAATCTCCAAATCCATCTGCCACTTCATTAGCCTTTCCCCAAAGTATGAACACCACTGTCTTACACTACCCAAAACCAACTAGCCATTGGTTCAGCAACGAGACAGTCTACTCTTTGGTTCCTAACTTTTCCAACTTCTGAAAGAAAACTCCTGCCATATTCTTTCCTCTACCTTACTTATACAGCCTCCAGCATATAAATTTTGATCAAATTGTCACTCAGGGCCTCTCCTGCATGCACCTAAAACCAGACTTCAGTGCTCTAATCACTCTTTCTACCCTTGGATACAAGCCCTGGAAAGATATTCTCTCAAATCTTACAAGTTTCTCAAACTAGTCATCCTTTTGGGCACAATTTAAACAACATTTCACATCTCAAGCTGCTTGTAAATAAAGTATTGACTGTGACTGGCTACTTTGTGTTTTAAATATGATTCAGTTTATTTGTGAATTGTCTGATGAAAGGTATTTCACCTCAAAGCTCTTACGTTGGGTGTCTTAATAAATAACTGGTATTTTACGGAGTGGTGGTTCGAATTTTGTTATTACTTTCTTCACTTGTTTTTATGTATGAATTGGAACCTTTAATGTTCTAGGTCCTGTTTTGACTCTTTTGAAGCTGCTTGTAAATGCTCTGCTTCAGGTCACAAAGCCTAGTCTCCAAAATTTCTGACATACACTGCCTATCATTTTCACTACAGTATTCCTTTTCTAACTCCTAACATGTTTCTACTCTAACTGATATGAGCATTGTACATAATAGTTTCTGCTGAATGCTTTATTAAATCAATTCTTTTATTGCATATTAATTATTCCTTTGTTTTTCATGCACTCTTTTATTGTATAAACTACTTTTACTTTTTTCCACTTGATATATGTTCACATTTTGGGTTGAGACTGAAAGTGGCTGAATGGTTTCAGTGCTCTACCCCCAGTTAACAAATTGCATAAATAAAAAATAAATGCCCCACTACAATGTGGCACAGAGAAAGACCTGAACAACTGGAGGTAGTAAGTACACTTTCTTATTAACACCTTGAAATCCCACTGGGATAAACTGGAGGTTGGTGCTGGAGATAAGAAAGGTTTGACCATTCTGCTCAGCTTGTTACCACAGGATCCATTTCCAAGAAGAACAGTTTAGAAAATAGAAGACAGGACCTGTTATATAAGTAAGTATCCCTTTTTGGTCTTACTTCTGAACTATCAAGAAACACCAATGCATTTGGAGTAGATGAAATGCATTGCCTGGATATTGTCTTTGAACTGGCTTGACATTTCTGAAGAAAATATTTTGTACTCTGGATTAATTTAGCTGTTGGGAAATGAAATTGTAGTTACTTTCATTAAAAAATCTGCATACTTCCTGCATAGCCTTGTAATGAAACTGGATGGTTTTGTTTTTTCTTCTTAAATAATTACTGTGTTTTAAACACTTATCCTACATGAACAGGAGTAAACAATATAAAGTAGAATGCTGAATTTTGAATGCACTGTGTTTAAAAACTGTATCTACCTTCATAACAGTGTTTCTCTTAGAGCTTTGTCACTGAACACATTCAGAATCTGCATAGACGTTTGATGTGTGCAACCATTTTTTGTTCCTGTAAGAAGTGAAAAGTATCACCTATAATGGTGTAACTTCAGTAAAACCAGTCTGGTTACATTCTTTCATTTCTTAATGCATCTTTCCTGGATCAAGGAACATCTGTCTAACTTGGATGGCTGAAAAAACAAACATCTTACTGCTACAGGACCTATGCAGGGAACACAATGCAATATGCCAATAAACAAGTCAAATGTAGAGAGAAAAAAGGAAAGAAAATGTTTTCTGAGGTGTGAAGTGTCTGCATTTGTTCTGAATGCTATGGAAGTATGAAGTTGACAATATGAAAAAAAAAATAGTGCAAAGCATGGACCCTATGAGAGGGAATTTTAGCTCCACAGAGTTAGCTGCATACAAAGTAAAAATATAATCATATGTATCAATACATTTGAGGAGTTTTATGCTGTTAAGGAGTTAGGGACCGGTTATAATACAAAATCAGTTAAAATCAACACAATATCAGTCAGAATTAAAATTTTCTTTAAGGTGTTCCGAGTATTAATAATTTCGCCATATCCTGCTGGATTTCAGGAATGCTAGAGACTGAATTCCTATACTACAGCACAGGTCAGCTGAGCTTACAATGTCATTTTCATACTCAGTCAATCTTGTGACAACTTACTAGGGAACGTGCAGCACAGAGAAACAGATGGCATAGCTATTTTTTCAGACACATACTTTAGGGAGTTGTGTGTGCAGACATGAAGCTGTCACTGCTGCTTGGTTGCTCTTAAGGCACTTTACTTCAGTAACAGCTTTGAAGCCGAACAAATGGCAGACTGACATAAAAGGTGTTCCTGACAGTTCTTCAGTTGCAGGCCATGGAATGTTCTCTGTCATTATCTTAACTGTGATGCCTCGGGCCTTATGGTCAAGTAGCTAAGGCTACTGCTCTGTGAAGTGGAAACAATATGGTTTCTTTATGTGCTTTTGTTTGTTTGTTATTGAATACATGTCTGTAGATACTTGTTTGGCAACCACATACCTGACAGAACCACTTACCTACTCATTGGATATGTAAAATTACTACTTTCCCTCTTCAAATCCTAGCAGGGTTTTCTTTAATGAATCTCTTCTTAGTATATTGGGTGTACATAAGCATTTGCAAACTTCTTCATTATGGTATCATGGAGGATAAGTAAATTCCCTGACATAAAAGAAGCTATTCATCACAATGGTTCAAGGATGTGCAATGACTCTCTAGTGACTGATAATAAAACTTAGCTACCGCTGGTATGTGGTTCAGCTTTATTTAAATCTTTCTTCCTAAATTATTTGTGTTGTGGTAATTGTGCTTGCCACATGAAAGCACCCATTCTTTCAGAATTATAAATTTGTCACTATCCCAGTCTGGTACAAAATAAGAAACGAGGTATTCAGGTCACAGTAATATTTGTTTTTATTGCATTACACCATGGACTTTTTATCGTTAAATGTAAGACACTGATACCAGAGTGTTTGTTGTATAGATGAAGACTTGTTACTTATACTGACCACATGTTAATTTGCTTCTCATTAATTAGAACAGTCAGAAGTCTATAAGGTATGTACAATAGTCCAGAGATTCAGATACCAGTTAATCTGCACAGATGGATAATGAGTACATGGAAATGAATCATTATTTCTAGGGTTCAAGTGGAGAAAGTACACTAGGTGTGTATGTGTGTACTTTTGCATGTTTGTAAAGGGGAAAAGGAGAAATTCTACCACACAATTTTGCAGATGAAGTCGACACAGCAAATCCCAGCTGCCATCTTAAACTCTGTCATAGCAAAAGAAGAATAGAAGCAATTTGTCTCTGCTTTAAGTCAGCTAATGTTGCCAAGTGTTCACAACTTCAAATTAGCATTACCTGAATAAAGTACCTTTAAGGATAAATCTAGACAAAAGCGTAAGTCACAAAACATTTAAAGCCTACATGCATATTAGTCAAACAGCAGATTTAATAAACAGGCAAGAGTGAGATATGAATATTGATATCCCAAGGCTGAGGGCACAAGGCTTTAATGTTTGCAGAAGAAATAGAAACTAATGAATAAACTGTCAGTTACACATTGTAGGACTCCAAGTGCAACATTAAATATGAGTGTGGGTGTGGAGATAAGAAGGCACTGTATAATGTGGGTGTCTCAGCAATAACTACTAGTGTTTGTGATTCCAAAACACACAAGTGAGCACTACAATCTAACAGTCATGGTAATGTCCAAGTGGAGCATAACAGTTATTAATGGTGGTTGTCCAGTTAATTTCTTAGCTAAGGTGCCTCGTGTGTAGGGTATGCATATCCTCCCTGTGTCTGCATGGGTTCTAAGTGTGTCAACTTCTACCCACATCCCCAAAATATGCTGTAAGTGAATTGGCAATCCTCCAAACTGCCAGTAGATCTGTGAGCTGAGTGTGTGTGCACATACATTTGTGGATGAGTCTGAACCAAAACCCTATAATGGATAAAGTATGCATCCAAAGAATTAATTAGGTTCGTTGGTACTAGCCTAGTTTCCCTTTTGGGCCATTATAAGCCTAGCCAATTTCCCTTTCTAAGCTGATAATCAAACACTGCACCTTGCATCTGTGAGGTACATACTTTAACCATTACACCAACCCCCAACCCAAATAAAGCTGTGGAAACAAGTGCTGTTTTGCTGTCACATGTAATACTGGCAGTGATGTAAACGATTAGGATACCTGGTGATAGGACAAAACACAGATTGTAGGTCACAGGAAATATATTTGTGTTTATAAGAAAATGTGTATAGATTCACTCATTGAGAGTTACTAGAAATGCATTCCAGGTGAGACCATTGTGGAACTCAGCCAAAATTCCCACCTACCTCAGAGCACTGTCTAGTTAAGTAACATGCTCAGAGTCACATAGTAAGCTTGAAGGAATCAAACCTGGCCTGAAAGGAGCAGCTCTTAATGGCTCATAATCCTAATCCTCTGCACTAACTGCCAGACCTGCCTGAATGGCATGGAATTTATCCATCTATTTTTGTGTGTGTGTGTGTGTGTGTGTGTGTGTGTGTGTGTGTGTGTGTGTGTGTGTGTGTGTGTGTGTGTAGAGAGTGACAGAATTTGTCGATTCACAGCTTCAACTTTAATTCCTGAAAGACCGGTAACCAAAGAGACGTTCAGGGTAAAATGGAACTCAGAACAAAAACACAACCACCACCGAACTCCTCCACTAAACCAAAACAGTAACAAGATGGCAAAAGGCAGCAAAAAACTTCCACAGTAAAAAAATGCATGCTGAATATAAAAATACAAAAAGAAACCAGAACCAGGTCCACTAAAAGAACCTTTTAATCATTTTGTTCTCAAAATAGGGACAAATTTGTCAGTTCTCCCTGTGAGAATTCATTCCCTACTGAATTTACTAAACAGGTGGGGTAATGTCCCTCAAACCATAAATTAAGGAAGGGTAAACGAAAGAATTTTGTCTGGCTGAAGACTGCACAATGTAATAGAATGGGGAGATCAAGTCAAGCTCTTTGAAATGTATTCAGAAAAGATCTATATAGTTTTGTGCACAGCAGCAGAAAGTAGTGTTTGTATGTGTGTGTGTGTGTGTGTGTGTGTGTGTGTGTGTGTGTGTGTGTGTGTGTGTGTGTGTGTGTGTGTGTGTGTGTGTGTTTGCTTATGTGTGTAGCATGTTTGCTTATGTGTGTGTGTGTGTGTGTGTGTGTGTGTGTGTGTGTGTGTGTGTGTGTGTGTGTGTGTGTGTGTGTGTGTGTGTGTGTTTTTGTATGTGTATATGTGTTGGGGAGAAACCCCTGTTTCAAAGGAAGAGCCGCTGTAACCTTTTCTGAGATGCAGTAGTACAAAAGGAGGATGTGATGAGGTGAAACTTATTATGAAATGTCAGGAGCTTGGATAAAATAAAAATAATCTGTATGCTGTTCTTCTAGGAATTATATAGGCCTTGCAGGCCTACTGTAAACAAGGGCTGCCATGCATATACTCTAAGATGTTGTAATCACACACACAAATATTTATACATTTATTTATTTATACATAAACAGATATATACGTCTCTCTCTCTCTCTCTATATATATATATATATATATATATATATATATATGTGTGTGTGTGTGTGTGTGTGTATTACTTACCTGAAGTATCATATGAGTAATGTTCATTATCATACTACATAGCCATAGCTCCCCAGGAAGATGAATATTTGGCAGAAGGGTACAAAATCCCTATACAAATATTACCTGAGTGGTTGTTTCTTTTTATTTTTAATTTTAGAAGTACTTTAGAACTACAGGGGCAAAATGGCTTCCATATCCAGGCAGAGTTCTATCTTAAAGCTGACTTTATACAGAAATATGAACCTTTATTTGTGGGTGCATCTCAGGTCAATGAAGGTAGTTTCAGTCAATGCAAAAAAATCGAAAGTAGTTTGCCAAAACTAAATTTACCGTTAATGGAGTTTGCCTCCTTCTCCACTGATGTGCAACCTCAGAGTTGGCATATTTAATTCTGGAGGGTTGCAGGTATTTTCCCATATGGGGGGTGCAGAAATGGTACCCTGCAAACATTTTTTTTTAATGTTTGCTGAAGGTGGTTTTGGTGAACTACTTTCAGTTTTTTTGTGTTTGTTGAAACTTCTTTCTGTGACCCAACTTTTATACTTATTTCTTATTGCAGGCATTCAGCTTGTAATATTTCATACTTGCATGATTATATACTTGAGATTTACCATGGACTTTGAGGAATTAATGAACTATATAGAGGTTTAATTAGGAAAATACTGTGAAATCCATAACAATGCCAAAACTACATATAAGGATTGTAGCTGTAATGCTGGAGTCAGAACAATTCCTATCTCCAAGTGTATCATTTCACTTCTCTCATTATTTCTGCATCTTTCTTTGCACATTCTGGCATTCTTATGATCTGGAAGAAATATAAATGATGCATAATGTATTATATAAAATATTATATTTGGAATGCTGTATTAATTTTTTGCCTTGGCAGAGATATTGTAGGAGTCATGGGAGTTTATCAATCCTGTCAATGTTTTGTGGACTTGGAGAAAACACATGACTGAGTGTCCTAGAATGTCTTGTGGGAGGTGATGCAACAATATGGCATTCCGGGGCTAGCACTGCATTCTTTTACCTGCAGAGTAAAAACTGTGCCTGCTTTCTTGATGTCAGGCTGGGTTGTTTAAGGAGTTTTATGAAGGAGTGGATTGTATTAAATTATTTATAGAGTGCCAAGGCCCAGCAGATTTTCTAAAATATACTGGAGGACTTGTCTGAACAGGAAAGTTCTAGTTTGCATCACACTGAGGAGTTGTAGGTATCAGATAAGAAGCTTCACTCCAATGAAAGGTTTTGTTTTTTTTTTAACTTGTGAGAGAATTTATTTGTTTTCTATACAAAACAGACCAAAAAAATCATGAATAACAGAAACAAATGCATTTTGTTTATACTAAGATATAAGTAGAGCAGGATATTTTTATAACTAAACAATATTTTGGGCAGTACAGTTGTGCAAACATTACCATTGCTTCTTGTACATTTGCACTGGGTGTTTCAATTACCTCCCACATTCCAAAGATATGCCATTGGTGAATTGGCAATCCTGTAGATTGACAATCATAAGAGTATGTATCACATGTGAGCATGTGTATTCTGCTATAAGCTAGATCCCTGTATGGCGTAAGTTTCTCTGTGTTGCAACCAACTGAGATATGGCTTAGAATCTGGCTCCCCCGCACCCCTGAAATGCAGGAAGCTGGTAATTAGAGAATGACTGACTGGAGAACATTTTAAGTAGCCTGTTCTCTTTCAGAGGTAGCTTAAAAGAAGTAACACCAGTAAGAAAGAAGCTTAATGTTTTACTTAATTATTTACTATGGCTCACTGTGGGACTTTAGGCAAGTCATTAATCAGACATTGCTTTTGCGGCTCCATTAAAACTGAACCTCAACCTAGTTGGGCACTCCCGTTAACAAATACATAAATAAAAATGTAATGCTTTCTTACTTATGAGTCACGAATTAGTGAAGAATATATATTAAAGGAAAAAACAAAACCAACGGACTAGCATGAACTAAAAAAAAAAAAAAATATATACCACAGCTCAGGTGTGAATGACATGACACAATAGCTAAAAAAAATTTTTTTCTTTCACTTTATTATAAGAATAAAAATGTTCAAATGTATAAAAACATTTTAACATTAACTGAATTAACCTACTTTATATTGAATATTACTCTTTAATAAGAAAGAAAGCGCTAATTTTTTATAGCCTCTATTGTGTCATTCACGCACTGAGCTGTGGTATATATTTCTTTTAAGAATATATATTAATTACATAATGTTATATTTCTGTAGATGCTGCCTTTTATGGCAACAGCTAAAATAAATTATTCCGGCAAACAATTTAATTTCATTTAATAAGGACACCTGCTACAATTAAATTGCAAAATTTGCCACTGGTGCTTCTTACTGCAGCCACCACTGTGTCTCCTTTAGAGACCTTGACTGACTTAAACTCCCACAAAGTACAGTTTTGTACCTACCATAAATGTAGATGTTCGAGTGCTAATACAGCTGCAGTCATAACAGATGGGTTTTCCTGCCATCAGGCGGGTCCTCGGTTGGCCGAATTCCAAAGTCTAGGTCCGGCGTCGGTTGTCGTCGCTTCCTCCCAGACGTCAGTGCGAAAGGGGTATAAAGAAACCAGCCGACGCCATTTTCTTCAGTTTTTCTTGCCCCAGATGTCAGGTGCCTCCAGAAGGAAGGCAATACATAAATTTGTGTAATAATGCAGTGCAATATAATCAAAATACAGTAGTTGCAAGCAAATACATCATAAATGAATACCCCAATCAGGTTGTATGAGGATGTGCTAGCCTATAGGCCTGTCCCAAGAGGGAAAGGAGGGAGGGAAACCTGGACTGCAGCTGTATTAGCACTCGAACATCTACATTTATGGTAGGTACAAAACTGTACTATGTTCATCGTGCATACAGCTGCAGTAATCACAGATGGGTAGAATCCCAAAGCTAAGAAAGGGGTGGTAGGCACTAGGTGGAACTAGAAGGAGCCAGAATGCCCTGCAAGACTGCAGTGGCAAAGCCTGCTCTAGATTTGGAGTATAATGGTAGGTTGTAGTGCTTGGAGAAGGTATGCACAGAACTCCAAGTGGCTGCTTCCAAAATATCCTTGGTAGGGACTCCTCTGAGGAAGGCTGCAGAGGTGGCTGTGGCCCTGGTGGAATGAGTTCTAATGCCTGTAGGTACAGTTTTGCCATGAAAGGAATAGCAAAAGCGTATGCAGTGGGCTATCCATTTTGAGATTGTCTGTTTGGAAATTGGCTTTCCTTGAGCTCCTAACGCATAGGCCACAAAGAGCTATTCTGATTTTCTGAAAGGCTTTGTTCTGTCCAAATAATAATGCAGTTGCCTGTGGATGTCCAAGGAATGTAGTAATCTCTCCCCTTTGTTTTGAGGAGTAGGATAAAAAGTAGGTAAATGTATGGCCTGATTTAAAGCTACCCTGGATACCACTTTAGGCATAAAGGACAGGTTGGTTCGTAAGGAAACTCTGTCCTGATGGAAGATGATAAAAGGCTGGACAGCCATGAGAGCCTGTAGTTCTGAAACTCTACGAGCTGAGGTGATAGCCAGAAGGAAAGCTGTTTTCCAGGACAAATATTGCAAATCTGATGAGGCAGCTGGCTCAAAGGGAGGCAAGGTCAGTTTTTCCAGAATGAAATTAAGATCCCAAGCAGGTATTGGTTGTTTCCTTGGAGGTCTTAAATTCTTAGCCCCTCTGAGGAACTGTCTTAAGAGAGGGTGAGAGAATAAAGGTGGATCAGTGTTGTATTCTGCAGAAATGGCTGAGGCATGGATTTTGATGGAGGAGAAAGAAAGTCCACTGTTTAGCAGTTCAGCCAAATATTGTAGTATTTGAAGTAAATTCAGTTTTCCAGGGTCCTGGCCCTTTTTCTCATTCCAGACACAAAAACGTTTCCATTTTGTGGAGTAAGCTTTTCTAGTTGATGGCCTTCTGGCCTCCAAAATGACATCCTGCACCTCCTTGGAGAGAAGAGCCTGCTGTGATGCTAAGGAATCTTCCATGCGGCTAGATTGAGTGTTTTTAGCTGACTGTGAAGAGTTTTGAAGCTGTGCTGAGTCAGAAGAAGAGACATTAGAGGCAGGGTCCATGGTGGGGAATGCGTCAGGCTCCTCAGGAGTGGGTACCAGTGTTGCCTTGGCTAGTCTGGAGCAATGAGGATCATCTTTGGTCTGTCTGCTCTGATCTTCAATAGAACTTTGGGCAGCAGAGGAAGAGGTGGGAAGGCATAAACTGTCATTGATGTCCAACTGAAAGAGAGAGCGTCCACTCTCCAGGCCTTTGGATGGAAGATCCTTGAGCAGAATTTTGTCAATTGATGATTTTTGTGGGAGGCAAAGAGATCTATGTCTGGCCTTCCCCATTCTTGGATTATTTCTGTAAAAACTTTTGGATGCAACTTCCATTCGTGTGGATCTGTCATATTCCTGCTTAGGTTGTCTGCCAGCGTGTTTTCCTTGCCTGGCAAGTACTGTGCTTGTAGCTCTATTTGTAAGTCCATGGCCATGTTCCAAAGTGACATGGCCAGTCTGCATAGGGGGTAAGAATGTGTTCCTCCCTGCTTGTTTATGTACCACATAACTGTGGTGTTGTCCGTTCTTATCAATAGTTGACCTGGTTGTAGAAGGTCCTTGAAAGCTATAATAGCATTTATTACTGCTAGCATTTCTTTTGGATTGATGTGAAGATGCTTTTCTTTTTGGGACCATTTGCCCTGAATGCACCGATCTGTCATGTGCGCCCCCCAGGCGTAGTCCGAGGCATCTGTTGTGATGACTTGATTTGCTTGAGGCTTGCTGAATGGAAGACCTGTGTTTGTTTGACATGCTTGAGCCCACCACAGAAATTCCTATTGCAGACATGGAATTAGTGGTATTATTGTTTCCAAACTGTGGCTGTGTTGAGACCATATGTTTTTCAGGTACCATTGTAGTTTCCTCATATGCAGCTTTGCACATGGGATTAGTAAGATGCAAGATGCCATGAATCCCAGAGCCTGCAAGATTCTCCTTGCAGTCAGCCTGGTGCAATTTGCTAGTGTTCTGAAGTATTGAATTAGTTGCCCCTGCTTCTCTGGCGTGAGGTAGGCCATCTGGGTGTTTGTGTCCAAATTGGCACCCAGGAAAATTATCTTCCGAGAGGGTATTAGCCTTGATTTCTTTTTGTTGACTGTGTATCCCAGAGAGTTCAATAACATTATTACATAAGCCAGACGTTTCAGAAGAATGTGATTGCTGTCCGCTTGGATCAGGCAGTCGTCCAAATAGGGATATATTTGTATCCCTTGAAGTCTGCAGTAGGCAATTACTAATGCCAGGCATTTTGTGAATACTCTGGGCACAGTAGATAAGCCAAAGGGCAATGCAGAGAATTGATAATGGGTTGAACCTGCAAGAAATCTGAGGTACCTTCTGCAATTTTGTCTGATTGGGACATGCAGGTATGCCTCCTTGAGGTTCAATGTTACCAGCCAAGACTCCTTGCCCAGCATGGGAAGAAGTTGCTGTAGAGTGAGCATTTTGAATTTTGGTACAAGTAGAAATGTGTTTAGGATGGATAGATCCAAAATAGATCTCCAATCTTTTCCCTTCCTTGGCACCAGAAATAGCCTGGAATAAAAACCTTGACCTTGTTCGTGCGTAGGTACCTCTTGAATAGCTTTCATGTTTATGAGATCTGTAATTTGCCTTTGTGTCTCTGCCCTTTGATTGTGTGGCAGGTTTGGCATGCCTCTCATTTTTGGAAGGGTGTGAAACTGGAATTTGTAGCCTCTGTTTATAATGTCCAGGATCCATTTGTCCTTTGTGACAATATGCCAATTTTTTGAAAATAATGCCAGCTTTCCTCCTAAGGGGGCTGCCATTTGAGACCTGGTTGGCATGCAAAGGGGAAAGTCATTGGGTTTGCTTTCTGAAACATTGCAAGTTGTCCTCACCACCTCTTTGTGTAGGGGGTTGCCATTGTCTGCCTCTATACGATCCTTGGGATTGTCCTCTGCCCCTCGGGCGCCTGTATCTGCCTCTTTGGGGTCTGTCTGTGGCAGGAAAGGACCAGTTTTTGGAAGGCCAATTTCTACTAAAACGTGGGGGTTGAACCTGTAGAAATTCTTTCACAGTTTGCATTGATTTAGCCTTTTCCTCCATTTTCCTTAATACCTCCTCAGCATTAGCACCAAATAGTACATCCTTTTGAAGAGGGGCGTCTAGTAATTTAGCTTTGACATGATCAGGCAAGGCTTGTTCCTTGAGCCAGGCATGCCTACGTATGACTGATCCTGTAACAGCAGCTCTACATGAGGCCTCTAGAGCATCAAAACCACATTGTAAGGTATGCTTACCCACTTGTTCTGCACTATGCATCAAATTATTTTTATTTATTATTTTATTTTATTTTACATTTGTTGACCGGGCTAGTCTAGCTGGATACATGTCCTTTTTCAGTAGAGGCCCGGGGAGAAAAGCTCCAGAAGAAAAGAAGGTACATATCATATACAAGCAGAAGTAGATATTATACATAGTATAGTCAGAAAAAAAGAAGGTGCATATCATATACAAGCAAAAGTAAGTATTATACACATAAAGACATATAAACAATTGGCTATACATTCTGTTGACTACAGGTGCAAGCAAGCATAAATATTATTCACATAAAGACATAAAAACAAATTGGCTTTAATTCCATTAAGAAACAGGTGGAGGCTTTTGTAGTTAATCTAAGAAGGTTACAATGTGCTTCCTTCTGGGAAAGAGGGTGATTTTAGGATGGGAAGAGGCTAGGAGGTGTTGGACGTTTGGTGTTAGTCTGGTTTAGTACAGGGGCATAGCCAGTGGGACTTAAGGAATTCTTTGAGGTGATTGTTGAATTGATTTAGAGAGGTCAAGAGTCTTAGTTTGTTTGGGAGGGAGTTCCAGAGTTTTCCAATGGAATTGGCATAGAGACCGTCACCTCCCGAGTTGTTAGATTTAATGGTTTGCACTTGGATGCTTTTAGATGATCTGAGGCAAGTGAGGTTGGAGTAGGGGGTAAGTATTTTGCTCAATGAGGGGGTTTTGTCTGGTTGGTTCATTATTTTAAATGCCTCAGCAAGTTGGTTGAGTTTGAGTATATTGGGCAATTCTAACCAGTCGAGTGATTTTAGGTTTAGGCAGTGGTGGGTTTGGTAAGGCATTCCCGTTATAAATCTGGCTATATGGTTATAGGCTGTAGAAAGTTTATTGAGCTCACTCTTGTTGAGAAATGAGAGTATCGGGGAGGCATATAGAAGGGGGAAAGGAGATGGGTGCGTGCGATAGTTAGTTTGGTGTGTGGGGTTAAGAAGTTCTTTATTCTATACATGGACCCGAGTTTCTTGTTTATCATGTGTATCAAATTTTAGTTTGTGATCAATGGTCACACCTAGTAGTTTGGTGTTGGAGACCGGTTCAATAATGGTACCATTGGTAGAAGACACTTGGAAGGTTGGGTTGTTGACATTTAGTGGTTCTTTTCCTTGGGAGGTAATTACAGTGGAGAAAAATAATAGTAACTTGGTTTTAGTAGGATTAAGTAAGAGTTTTAATTCAGAGAACCATTTTTCTACTGCAACTCCTTCAGGTCTGGTTGTTCAGGTTGTGACATTTTACTTTTCAGTTGTGATAACAAAAACTGTTGGTATTTTAGCATATGAAACTGACAGTTTAAGGCCCTCATGGATAAGGTAGCCGAGGTATATACCTTTTTTCCCCACCTTTCTAAGGATCTGGAATCTCTCTCGGAAGGCAATGGATTTTTAGCAATGGAGGCCTTAACTCCCTTGGGGCCCTGTGAGATGGTCTCTGGGACAGCAGCATGGCTTTTGTATAGAAATTGGTGTGAGTCAGGGACCCTGTAGTACCTGTCAGGCTTAACTGGAGCTGGAGGTAGAGAGTCCGGGTTAAGGGAGGCCTCCGAGTAAACATCATCTAGGATGTCCAAGACAGGAGGTATAGCCAGAGGCCTGTGCTGAGGAAGCAAGAGAAATTCCCTGAGCCTTTTCTTGGAATCTGAATAATCCTGGCCTTCCCAGTGGAAGTGTTCCCTTAAAGTATGCAAAGTTTCCCCAAATGAGTAATCCTCAGGGGGGGGATACAGAAGGGATGGACTCCTCTGCATCAGAGTCTTCAAAAGGGGAGTAAGAATGTTCCTGATCATCAGAGTGCTCTGAAATAATGGAACCCTGATCAGAGGAGGGGGAATCTTCCTCCACTCTAGGCCTTTTGTCCGGAGGGGGCTGAGAACCTCTGATAAGAGTAATTAAATCCTCAGCCATTTTAAGCATCTGTTTCTTAGGCATGGGGCCTGGAGATGGGCCCTGTGTAGCTGGTCTCTTAGAGTGCATGGTTGCTTTAAACTTTGTGAAAGCCTTGATGGAGAAAGAAGAGGAAGGTCTGAAGACACCTTGAGTGGAGGTGGACCTGTCCACATTCTGAGTTTCAATGCCAAGAGTGGCTTCGGTATCTGTAGTCGGGGTGTGGGACGAGGAGCCTGCGACCTCAGGCACAGGAGACACCATCAAAGACAGGTCGTCGGTAGTCAGGGGCTGCGTAGGCACCTCGCTGAGAACCAGACCACGTGTAGTCGGCTTTGGCGTGGTGTCGGTAGAGGCCGCGGACCTCGTGTGTCAGTCCTTGTCTTTGCGTTTTTTAGACAAAACCGGAGTTGGAGTATCTGACGACATAGTATAGTTAAATGCTTTTCCAAAATAATGCTGGGCGAACTCCGCCCAATGCTTAATAGTGCGTTTGTTGAATGTAGCACAAAAGTGACAGACCGAGACGTCGTGGTCTGGGCCTAAACAAGGTATGCAGAGGGAATGGAAATCCTTATGCGGTATTTGCTTCCCACAAGAAATACAATTATTTACTTTGTCTGACATTGGTCTGAGGCAAGAAAAGTTTCCCCAACGGGGTGCTTAGCTTTTAAGAAGACTTCGGTTTCCAAATTTTCGTAATCTCAAGAGCTGGCCGACCGGCACTTGCGAACTGCTTCTGCTTCAGGCACCGCGTGGCAAGAAAGACTGAAGAAAATGGCGTCGGCTGGTTCCTTTATACCCCTGTTGCACTGACGTCAGGGAGGAAGCGACGATAACTGACGCCGGACCTAGACTTTGGAATTCGGCCGACCGAGGACCCGCCTGACGGCAGGAGAACCCCATCTGTTATGACTGCAGCTGTATGCACGATGAACATCTCCTACACCAAACTCAACTCATCTTTGCTCATAAACTAGTAAACCACCCTCTCCGTATCCATCGCTCCATACAATTCTCCAACCCTACCACTCTTCCAGACCACTACACTCCTGCAACAAAAATATATTCCAGGTCACCAAAGCCAAAAACTCAGCAGGTGAAGCATTATTTTCCTGTGCTATATCCAAGCTCTGAAACAACCTTCTCACTACCATAACTACCTTCCTTCCTGCAATCTTTTCAAGACTGCACTTAAATCTCACCTAAATTCTCACTGGCTTTGTCCTTGTCCAAACCCCGTCTAATAAACCCTCCTTTCCCAGATTTAAATAGAGTATCCCCTCTATCACTATAAAACTGAACTGAAGATTACTCACTGCTTGTTAATCCTTCTAGGATTTAATTATTCATTTAGTCTATTGTTGTTAGCTAGTTACTGTTTAGAAAATTTGTAGCACTATGTTTCACTTCTTATTTCTCAATGTTTGTAATTAGAGCTTCTACTCAATTGTACCTAATTTGCTCCTGTATTTCTCCATGTCATGATCACCTCTACTGTATTCATACCTTGATTGTTATTGTTTACCATCTATCACGTCATTCTATGGAGCTTTTCTCCCCGGGCATCCACTGAAAAGGGACCTGTGTCCAGTTTGAATATCTCAGTAAATAAATTTAAATAAATAAAATAAATAAATAATAGCTGAGAAGTTAGCAAATGCTGAAGATTTAGATATTATTAATTAGTTAATGGGTGAATGTGTAGTGGGCGACCTGACTTTGTAACGCATGTGTACATGTAAAATGCCCTTGTCTGAAAGTGCAGTTTAGTTAATTAACTTGCTCAGGCTCAAACCCTGTACCTTAGCTATAGGTGACAACAGCCTTAATCCTGTACCCAAATACCCACTGGATGAAATGTTCAAAATGGGTACTTTTGTCATTTATTGGTTCATGCATTTTGTTTCACTGCTTAATGGAAAAAACAGCCTACAGACCAAGGTACACTTAATCTACCACTGACCAGGTACATTTTCAATAAATGTGAGTTTGAGTTTCAATGCATTTTCAATGATGGGAGCTTCAAGAGAAGACAAGTTTACTGTTGCTCATTCTAAGTCAGTTTTTAATGTGCAGCTATTTTTTCTAGCAAATGGCCATTAGTCTTTCTGCTATAAAACTTGTAAATATTGCTAAGTACCACAATAGGTAACACACTTGCCTTTGGTGGAGGAGGCGGTGGGTTCTACTCCCCCATCATGTAGATGGATTGCTGACTCTGCAGTGCAGTATTGGGGGGGGGGCACTGCACACCTAAGTGTGTTATCTTTGGATAAGATGTTAAACAGAGGCTCCATCTACCTGTGTTGATAGTAGGTGCTGTGATATCTTTCACATCCACCTGAGCTATTGAAAAGAGTAGGGGAAGTTCATAGGTTCATAGGCTGATACTAGGCTATCGGCCCTAGGGCCTATACAAGCCTAGCCATAACAATTCCCTGGCTATTTCTTCCCACAATATTTACTTCCCTGGACCCCTGTCTACCAGGGCTACTGACATGATCCCCGGGGTGAATTTCCTATCTCCCATCCAATCGTCAAGGTTCCTTTTGAAGGGGGCCAAAGAGTGCTCTGCTTGACATGTATAGGCAGTCTATTCCAGAGTCTGGGGAGTCTCTGGGTCAGGAACCTATCCCTCCAGCATGTTTTGTTCATTGTGATGACAAGGTTTAGATCCCTGGAGCATTTGGCTCTGATGCCCTGATCTTCCCTAATGCCCTGGCCAAATTTCCCATAGTAGTACAAATACCACCAAGGGTCTCCCCTGAAAAGAGACTACTAGCCTAGTGGTACTAAGCTAGGAAATGAAGGATAAATAAATTAAAAGTTTTACATTTAAATACACATCTCTGTCTTCATTTCAGAAGTGCAGAAGAAAATAGTATGCGTGCTGACACTTTTGAACAGTGTTTATGGTAACTGGCACAGAGGCAGTGAGACACTGTCTGGAATGGCTGTGGGGGGTGCTGCTCCATTACCCTGCCTAGGGCCCCATTTCACCATGATCTGGCTCTGAATGTAACACAAACATGTAGTAGTGATGGCTAACAGAAATCTGTGATGCATAAACAGGGCAGCAGTCTTGCAAGATTCTAAGTTTATCATTGATTGTAAACTCTTTTTGGTGTGCCATCAACCAGGATACCTCTGGGCCTTTCTGCAAGGGTTGCTTAACTTACTCCTCAATTGAATTCATAGAACTACAGGTGGCTGATTCTGGATAACTTTAGTGCATGGGTTGATGATAACAACAAACCTATAATGAGGTTTTTCAGTCTTTTTGAGAGCTTCACATCCATACAGGTGTTTACCACTGCTACTCATGGATATGATCACTCTTTGGATTTGATGACACGTTTTGGCCTTGAAGGAGGCAACTTGTTAGCAGAAGCAATCTCTTGAACTGATCAGTTTTAAACTATGTTTCTCCAAGTCATTACCGCTTAACGTTGCATTAGGCACACGTTGGGATTCCAGGTTGGTGAGTTGGATGAGTATGTCTCCTTTACTTGAGGAGCTCTTAAACTCATGCAGAAAAGAATCTCTAGAGTCACACTTTGCAGTGTATATAATAAGGCTGTAACAAGTACTGTGGATACTCTTATCCTAATTTGTGGGTATCTTAGGCCTGAGTCATGGAAAGAAACATGATCTGACCCTTAGTGACGATCACTGCACAGACTTGGAATAAAAATGGAGCATAACTGAGTGAGGATGTTAATTTGAAAGGATAAGCATAGTCTGGATTAGTGTTGTGCTGCTTACTACACAGATATCTCAGGTAAGATGATATTTCTTGCATCATGTGAGGATTTCCATTACACCTAATTATCTGCTTGCACTTCTTAGAGGGGTCCTCATGTGGTACACCAAAGTATGTTGTGCCACTTGGAAAGTTTATTCCTTGGAGTATTGTGAGGAAGTCACATGATTCTTTGCTGACAAGATTAGCAAGATAAGGCAGTTCTTTGCTATGGTCTCACACACTGGGCATTTCACTGGTTCTTTTATGGGCTAAGTTTATCTAGCTGGATTATGATATTGTCCTAAAGACTGTTTCATCTATATGTCCTATTTTTTGCAAATTGGGCCCAAGCCACACAAAGCTGAATATGTCTTGCCTTGAGTCACTTTGCCTGACTATCTTCCAAATTATGAGCCCTTCATCAAAGACTGGAGTTTTTTCCAGTTTCTTTAATGGCTGAACTAATCACCTCTGTCCTTAAAAAATTGATAATAAACCCTAAATCTCTATAGAAAATTGCCACAGTCTTCATAAACTTCCATTTATTTGGAAAAGTAAGGAGAACGTTTTGTTTGCACAGAAGCAGCTTTTTCTTACTTTTCATGATCTCTTAGAAAGGGCTGATTGGATTTAAATCTAAGCACAGTGTTTGATCTACCAATGGGTAACTGTATAGTCACCCTGGGGGTTCCACCTGTGCCATCTTGGACATGGGAAATAGGTACTGACCATGGAAATAAGGGTAGAACTTGACTAGGCTTGTAAGGGTCCTAGGGACATTAGCCTAGTAACTTCCTATGATCCTATGATTCTATGAGTGGTTAATGACCTTCATAGTGTGAGGGACCAACATTTACACTCAGTCTTGATCCTACTTGATCTCTAGATAGATTCTGATACCATGGACCACAGGGTCCTTACTGACCGACTAACTGCTTAAAACATTACTAGAGCTTTACAGTCAGTTTTCTCCTGTGCCTTACCTCCTACTTTTATGTGCCACTTCTAGAGGGCAATGTCCAGAGTTAATTCTTTTAGTTCTATTTTCCTAGATTGTGAGGCACCTCTAGGTTCTGTCCTGGCCACCTTCCGTTCAAGGTGTATGTGTTGGTGTTTAGAGAGGTCACAATGGCGAGAGGTACTTATTATCAATCATATGTTAACGACACCCAGTTTTATTTGTCCTTTTCTCAGGAGTCTTATTTTTACTGCCTTTGAGGACTGCTTGGGATTGACTTTCTAACATCGACCATCAAAAAACAAGACAATTTAGTTTTCTTTTCAAGAAGGAAGGCCTGCAACAGTTAGGACTGACAGTTGAAGAGAATAGAAGAGTGAAATTGAATCAAGAAAGGTTGTGACAGTTTGCACAAGACCCAGACCTCATGCAGAAAATGGGAAAAAGAAAGGTTTAATGATGATGATGATGATGATGGTGATGATGATGGTGACGACGATGATGATCATGATGTATCATACCACAGTTTACTGGAACAGCTTCCTTTGCTTCCTCCTCTGCTAACTTACAGGATGACAAGTTGGGAATTGTGTCCTGCATTCATTATCTGGGTGGGATTCCTTTTGATAGACTGACATTAATGGTTCAGATGTCAGATCTTGTCAAGACATTGTAGTACTACCTGAAGAACATATTCCACATTAATTACCCTATACCATCTTCTAACTTTGCAATCGTGGCTTAATAGCTGATTATCTCCCATATGGGCTACTGCAGTGTCCTTTATGTGGTCTTACAGATGGTGATCTGGGCCAGTTGCAGCAGATTCAGAACTCTACTGCTAGACTCCTGGATGCTACTTCTTGTTCTAGTCATAGCATATCTGTCTTGCAGGATGGCCACTCACTTCCAACACTTGCTTGACATGACTGGAGTGAAAATATCTGATATGATCTAATTTGAGTACCCTGCTCTGATCCTGTGAAGCCAGCTGCCTTTACTGATTTGGACGGGATACCATATGTACTCCATCTGGGTGCCACTGAAGTTCTGTCTCTATAAATGAGCTTAAATACACTTGCAAGTATCACTTTATCTGCATTCATATGGTTGCATTTTAGATTCTTTACTTTTGTTTATGTCTCCTGGAGTTTAAATTTGGATCCACTGCTTTTCTAACATACTGTTACATAATTTTATGTTAGATCTCTAGGTTTGAAGCATCAACATATTTTAATAAATAAACAAATTAATTAAACAAATAAATTGCATAAGTCACAGACGATGTAATTTCAGAAGTACTGCATCCATTCTTGGCAAAGATACTGAATAAATAGTAATAGTATGCAACACCATACAGGCTTAACTCTTAAGATATAATAAGGTATGAATGCAAATTATTATAATGTATGTGACCACTCAGTCCCTTCTTGTTAATCACGAGTGTGGAAATATGAATGTTAGCATATTAACCTTTCACCTGTTTATAATAGTAATAATAACAATAACTATTACCAGCTAATACTTTTTAATGAGCAACTGACAAAAATGGACACCTGAAGTGATGTACATTCTCTAATGTTTCCAGTGGGTTTCTAAGTGCAATGAACAGGTTGGCTGTCAAACCAGTAACAACGCATCATGAGGAACTGAAAGACTTTTACTGATTTGTTGTATATAAGCTATTAACAAGGAAAATAGACAAACTAAAAAGAACAATACTTTATTTATTGATATTTGATTACTGGGAAAGTTTGACTGGGTAGAAGCCCATTTTCAGCACAGGCCCGGGGAGAAAGGCTCCAAATTATTACAAAACATTTTAAGAACAATCATTTTACAATCTTCAGAAATAAAACAAAAACATACACAGTTTAAATAATTATAACAAATTAGTCATGATATAAAAAACATTGGTTAAGAATTGATACAAGTTACATGACAATCATGTAATATATACATTTTAGATAGTTTGTAAAGAAATTAAAGGTAAGTTTGTCCAATACAAACAGGAATTGAAACATGAAGTGAGGAAAAAACAGGCTTATCCTACATTTAGAGGAAAAAGTCAATGAAGAGAATGTGATAAAAGTAAGGAAGTAAGTGAAGAAGGTAGAGTAAGGAGGTATATGGAATGAAAAGGTACTTGTTCACATTTAGCCATATAGTTTATCCTGGTTTTGAGCAAGATCATTTTTACGTGGAAATTAAAAGTAAGTTTTCTCATTTTAACATCTTCAAATATGCTACATATTAAATGTAACATTTACAGTAACTCTGTATACACTGGACTGCCCTGTAGATTTTGAACTGTTTGGGTAAGCATTGTTGGGTCAACAATAATGTTTACTTTGTCGAACAGCCAAATCACTGATTTCTTTCCAAGGGAAAGAAATCGGATGGCCAGCAAACAACACCACATAAAAACAAACTTACTTAAGTGGGGGGGCTTCAACCCCCACACCCCCCATAACTAAATATTCTAACTCTGAGACTGCACTACAGTCGGGGAAAGGGCAGGTGTGACAGAATGGCCAACTGATTTCTTTCCCTTGATAAGAAATCGGTGATTTGGCTGTTTGACAAACTTAGCATTCAACATTTTTGTGTCAAGTAAAGGTGCTTCAACATTTTCAAATGTCAATCATATAATATAGACCCTGTTTACTGTCCTACCCATTCATAGATGAGACAAGTTATAACACAGCATGCAGATTTAATTTATATGACATAAAGTTTGATAACTCCTTTCATAGACTTAGTACAGCCAACATCTCATGACTACTTCCTTACTTACTGCAAGTCCTACGACAACAATCAAAAACGTTTTATTCAATAAAAGAATCCCACATCAAAATCTGTGAAGATACCTTTCCATACCCAATACATATCCTTGCAGATCAATTTCTTCAAGAAGCTATATTCCCAAAACTCTGGAGACAATCCTTCGTTATCCACCTACATAAAGGCAGAACATTTCTTAAACTAGCACACTACATGCCTTCCATCCAACATAGCTGAAAAATGTGCTCAACTAAAGTTGATCTACTACATAACAGAGATCCAGTTACTTTCTATGCAATAACATAGGTTTAGGGCAGGCCATACCACAGAAACAGCATTAACAACTTTCATAAAGTGTATTTTTGAAAGACAAAATCAAGGTGAAATGGTTGCAAGCCTTTTTTAGATCTATCAAAAGTATTTGATACAGTAATGCATCCCATACTATAACTTAAGGATCTAGGCCTCACCAAAGATACAATCAATCGGTTTTAAAGTTAGCTCATCTACTTAACTCATTGTCTTTTTGGGGCTGATAAGCTATCGACTTCTCAGCAAATAAGAGTAAATGTGGCACAAAGTTTAACACTGGGGCCTACTCTGGCTCCTACCTGGGGCGTTTCTCCCTGGGCCTCCACTGAAAATTATTTTTTTTCCAAGTTGGACTTTCCTGGTTAACAAAATGTTAAAATAAAAATACTCTTTAATAGGTTTATAAATAAATGGCCTACAACCTGTTAACCAGCAAATGTAATCCAATATACAAAAGACTCAGCACTCTTACGTGTAGCCTCTGATCAAACAGCTAGACACTCACTTACAGCATTCCATTATCAAACCTGAAGAATGTCTTGAGCAATCTAAACTACTCCTGAATCCAAATAAAATTAAACTAACAGTATATTCAACTTCAATTCAACAATCAAACTATTGTAACTTAATATTGTTCTCAGTCATTAATACCAGAAATATGTTAGTGACAAATACAAAATTATTGGCAGTAATAGCTGACAATATTTTACAATTCAATAAGCACATACAAAAAGCAAATTAAAAAAAAACATAAACTAGAACTTCTCTGTAAAGTAAAATCTTTCCTAACAAAACATACATGTAAGACCATCGCTCAACCTTCCTGCTCCTTTGTCTACTATATGCTTCTTCAATCCTCAGTTTTCAGTTAACAATACGTCCTCTCAACTAGCCAAACTGTGGCAATTTCATAACAAAAACTGCAAAGTTTGCTAGTGAACACATTAACTGAGCACATCACTGTCTTGCACTGCAATTCTTTAACTGACTGGAGCTATCTAACGTACTGACTTTCATTTAAATTAAGACTGCCTACAACATTTGCTTTACACCAGAAAGGTTATTACAGTGGCGCACATCCCACAAAAAATGTACGGGATGGAAGACAAAATAGAAAAAACCCTCAGCCAGAAGGGAGTCCAAAACAAAAATCAGAACAAGTAGAGTGGGTTGGAGGGAGGGAGCGAATACTGCAACAGTGAAGAAAAGGACATCTACTGTTATGGTAAGACTTTACATAACTGTACTTTGTCCTTCTGTATCACTGTTGTAATATTCTTAATGGTAGCGATCTCCCTCACAAAACCAAAACTCCTGTGTCACCTCTGAAAACAAAGTACAAAACTAAATTAAGTGACAAAGATAGGCGCATGTCTGTGCTGTTTGTGAAATGACTGCTAATTACTCTAGTTTTTGTATCTGAATAGGTTCTTGTTAATAAAAGTTTGCAGTCTTTTAATAAAATCAGTCCAAATTTCAGTGCTTGCTTTGTCATTTAGATTAGCTTTCATCTCTGTAATTAATGATGTATTTAAATGATATATTTTCTCAGACTGCATGCTTTTTGGCATTACTTTGATGTGTGAAAAGATGCAGCTGTCTCTAGTGAGTCTTAACTAGTAAAAAAGGAAAAAAGGAAGGGATACAGATTAATAGCCCTAATGGTAAAGGACAGTGCTGGGGATACAGATTAATAGCCCTAATGGTAAAGGACAGTGCTGGTGATATGTGTAATAGCATTCTTGTAGCTTCAGTGGATTTAAAAATAAGGGGAATACACAAATCTGAAGAGCAGACATTAAGGAGAAGTGAATATCATAATTGTTGTTGGCTGTGACGCAGGCAGGAATACAGGCCAACCAGTTCTTATCCACTGCCAGAATTTATATTTCTGTGTTTGTAAATGTGTTATACTGAATCCATTCAAACTGACTCTTCACACACCTGTAAGTTGAGTATACTGGATGCTATGAAATGCTTCTGAGCAGCCTTCTGTCTCCCAGCTGATGACATACAAATTTACTGATCTGATTTACTATGAATAAGTGTGCTTTGAGCATTATTCATTTGACATTCAATCTAAACTAAAATGTCTAATGCTTCAGGGGGCTGCAGTTTCAACACAGTGGCATTGCCCCTAAACCTCTTAATATCATGGCAAGCTCCCCATCCCCATATTCTAAATATACTTACTCTGAAGTAACACAAACTTTAGAAGTTGAGAGAAGGCAGAATATAAAAGTAAAGCTCACTGTCTCCCTTTCATTCCATGTCCAAAATGCAGTCAGTGTGTATCTTAGACATTCCTGATCTAGTGAAACATTGACAGCAGAAAATGTGCAACATTCCTGTTTTGATGTTGCTAGACTTGCTGTTCTGTGCATTGTACATACTCACATGATTTCCACAGTACAATATGTGCTCTACAACATGACTGCATTTCACTATTCGCTTTCAACTTGCTATGCAAATACTATTATTATACCATGATCCCCCCAAAACATGCACGCTGATTGGCCAGTGTGCCCGTTGTAAATCGAGTTATACTAATGGAAAAAGGTCCAGTCGCCCGGACTTTTTTCCATTAGTATAACTCGGTTTTCATACTGTCTCCCTATGTTAAATGGTTTTAACATAGCGAGACAGCTTTAAAATAAGCAACGGAGATCTCTGTTGCTTATTTTAAAGCTGTCTCGCTATGTTAAACCCATTTAACATAGCGAGATTTACAAAAGCAACGGAGAAAGCAAGATCTCCGTTGCTTTTTTTAGTGTTTTGCTATGTTAAATGAGTTTAACATAGCGAGACAGTTTTAAAATAAGCAACGGAGATGTCCGTTGCTTATTTTAAAACTGTCTCCCTATGTTAAACTCATTTAACATAGCGAGACACAAAAAAAGCAACGGAGATCTTGCTTTCTCCGTTGCTTTTGCCCACAGCTCTGATGTACTGCGCAGGCGCGCAGTACATCAGAACTGCCGCGGATGCCAGACATCTGCGGAAGGGCAGTAAGCAGGCATTATACTATGCCATTATTTAAGAAAAGTAATAGTTTCTTTTCTTAAATAATGTCATGGTATAATAGCAATAACCCACTTCTGGGTGTGGGTAATGCTAAATTTACCCACGGTTGGCTTTGTTTGGTCCTCGGCTTCGCCTCGGGACCAAACCACGCCAACCGTGGGTAAATTTAGCATTACCCACACCCAGGCGTGGGTTATTGCTATAGTAGTGTTATAAAATAGCAATGATACAGTACTAATTATCACTTCTAGTAATTCCCACCTGTTAACATTCAGAAAACTGAATGATGTCTGTATAAATTTTCTCTGAGGGATGCCGCCAATGCAGTCTGTGCTGTACTCAACGTGAAACGCTCGTTTGCATTGTTTGTACTTGCTTATATATTTATCGGGCTAGTTGTGTTACCTTACACTGAAAGAAAAATTCTGTAAATAAAAGTTTTCAACAAAGTAAAAAAGTATCAAACTGGAATACTGGATCCAGAAAAATATAGGAAATGCATGGACCACTATACTGGTCTACATTATAAGATTTTTGCAGGTAGCAGTTTTATAAATGGTCAAAGTATAATATACATACAGTAGCCAATAAAGATAATTAGAAATAGTATAAATGCATCTGCAATACAAGAGATTCAGTACAAAATAAAATGTGGCCTGTCAAATAAGTTTACACAGATTACATTTCTGAGTTTATACCTTTCATATTAAAAGTGTCTGCAGATGATGTCATCATTAATACTTTTCATGAACTATATGGAAGTGGTGGATTATTTTTTATTTTATTTTTATTATTTTACATTTGTTGACCTTGATAGTCCGACTGGATACATGTCCATTTTCAGCGGAGGCCCAGGGAGAAAAGCTCCAAGGTGACCAAATTAGATTAAAATACAATATATACAGTAGTTAACATATCTAAGCAAGCAATAAAGTTTATGATTACAATTTTTACAGAGGTTACATACCTAGGCAAATAATAGTAGTTCTGGGGTTAACGAAAATAAGAGACTAGGTCTCCATTAATTAATTCAAGTCAGCTAAGAATACTGTTATTAACTCATACAGTTAGTTACAGATACAATATTTACAGTGGTCACATGCCAAAACACATTAGAGTTAGACATGGTAAAGTCAGGCTAGTGCCACAGGTAAGCTAAAATAACTATTTTAGTCTCATTGTCAAGGAAAGTTAGACAGGTTTGCTACATTGACATAGCCAGTTTAGTGTCAGATGTTGTTTTAGTCTAGTCTTGAATTGGCTCAGGAGTTGAGCAAAGTAATTTTGGTTGGGAGACAGTCCCAGGATCTGCTTACAGAGTTTGCAAAGAGAGAGTCACCGGCAGAGTTATTAGTTTTGATAGTCTGGACTAGTAATTTATTAGAGGATTAAAGTGGCCGGTGATTGTGATAGGGGGTAATAATATTTTTAAGAGCAGGAATATTATCTGGATTGTAAAGTATCTTATGCGCAGTTATCATGAGGTTATACTGGATCAAGCTAGGTAGTTCTAGCCACCCAAGCTGGTTTAGGTTAATACAGTGGTGAGTCCTATAAGGCAGGCCAGTAGCAAATCTGGCAATATGGTTATACCAGATAGAGAGTTTGTTGAGGACAGATTTGTTTAGATTGGAGAGTATCGGGGATGTATACGGAAGAGTTGATAGTAGGTGAGAGCGAGCTATGGCAGAGCTAACAGGAGGAGTTAAGAAGGCTGCTATCCTGTAAAGTGAGCCTAGTTTTTTATCAATGGTCTTTATTGATTGATTAACATGTAGGTTGAATTTGAGATTATTATCGATCAAAACACCTAACAGTTTTGTAGAGGAGTCTGGGGAGATTATTGTGCCATTATTAGATTTAATGGTAAAAGTGAATGCAGTAGACCTGTTTGTTGGTGAGAATAGCAACAGTTTTTTTTTTTTTTTTGGGGGGGGGGGGGGGGGTTCAGGATCAGATGACGACCAGAAAGCCAGTTTTCAATAGTGTTAAAGGTGGTTTGTGTAGCTGACCACAGTTCGTTTGGAGAAGTGGCTGAGCAAATCAGGGTGGAGTCATCAGCGTATTGGATGCAGCTGATTGTAGGAATAACAGAATAGAGGTCATTAATGAAGATGGAGAAAAGAAGGGGCCCTAGTATGGATCCCTGTGGCACACGTAGTGTGTTGGGTAGGAGTTTAGAAAGTTTGTTTTGCCAAAGGACAGCCTGTTGCCTATCTTTCAGATAGGACTGGAACCATTGGATGACTATAATATCTAGGCAGAAAGTTCTCAGGGTATGGATTAGTAATTGGTGATCCACCATATCAAATGCCTTGGAGTGATCTAAGAAGAGGGCTGAGGATATGTTATTGTTATTGCAGTTA